>NW_023485592.1:0-1408 GCF_013731165.1 Rhagoletis pomonella | reverse complement strand
GCTATAAAACTCCATACTCGATTTCTGGACATTCTAAATAAAAATTATGTAATTTTGATAAATTTTTTTTTTTAATTTTTGTGAACTTTATATAAAGTGTGAAACTTTGATTTATATGGTTTATATTATCGTCACTAGACACGAATAAAGGCGCGAGCTCAAAAGTTGACCACGAAAAAAGACGCAAAAAAAAACTTCAGCGAAGATAGACTCTTAACATAGTTGACGGCGAAGAAAGACGCGTTAAAATGCGCCTTTTTCGTAAACAATTTTTTACTCGTATTTTTTCGCCGTCAAAACACTAGCGCGCCTTTATTCGTGTGCAGTGACGTTATAGAGTGAACAATATTTTCATAAATAACACGGTTCAACAAAATTTGGTCGTACTTTATCTCAAAAACGGGGGTCTAGCTCATCTCATAGATTTTTTTGATGCCTTTTTAAAGTGCATTTACAAAGATTTTCTAGCTCGTCCTCTTTTTGAGAAAAAAAATGGTTGAAGTGACGTTAAGTGGCTAATTTCAAAAAAAAAATATTTATATGCATATTAGGGCGGGTCGATTTGTAGGGCCCGAAAAAATTAACAGAGGCACATCGCGGTTATGATTATTTGCGTCACTTAAAGCATTTTGCCCAAGAAGCCATAGGTCTTAAATGAATTTCCAGCCATCGATTTTTTTCTATCTAGTTTTTTTGCCGAAAAGTGGCTCACCTGTTAAAACAGCTGTATTAAAAACTAGACAAAATGTGTGTATGTTTACATTTAATATGTAAAATAAAAAAATAAAAATATAAATATAAATAATAATAATAATTTTCAACGCTGAACATTTTAGGATATTTAAAAATTGAAATAGCATTATGAGAAAGTCAAATTTCGTGGATTTTTGCCACATTGTTGCCGATTTTCGGAAAAAATGCATTAAAATAAAAAACGTACCCTCTGGCAGCGCTCAAAAGAAAAAATTAATGCCAGAAATGTATTCATCGACCCCAAAAAACCCCAGACACACATTTAGGCTAGTTTTCAATACAGCGGTTTTTTGAAAAAAAAAAACCTAGATAGAAAAAATCGCTGGCTCGAAATTTATTTTTGGCCTATGGTTTCTTGGGCAAAAATGTTTGAAATTACCCAAATAACCATAATCGCGATGTGCCTTTGACGCAAAAAATTTGACCCGCCCTAATGTATATATACAGTGGTGGAAGAAATAATAGAAACTTTTTACTTTGACCAGTTTTGGCTATATTACTTTGTTTGTTCGATGTTTAACGTTTTTGTATAAAAGTCTAGCGCAATATATAACCCACACTACATAAATCCATATTTCAAAGCTTGTACAAAAATTATAAAAATTCAACAAATTTTAACAAAAGCCCCCAAAAATTTCAAACTTTTTGATCAGAT
>NW_023485591.1:0-1408 GCF_013731165.1 Rhagoletis pomonella | reverse complement strand
AGCTATGATTTTTTATGACGATGAAAATTATTCAAACACAGAAAAAAATCAAACCAAACAAGAAGTAGAGGGACAAGCAAGTTTGATTTTCACCGATTCTAAAAGGGAATCAGCAGAACCAAAGATAATAGAACATAGTGATCCAATATCACCAAAAATAATGGAAGAAATGAACATGAGAGAAAATTGCTGCACCTTTTGCAACTTCCCACTTTCTTCTACTGCAAGTACTCAGTTTGCTCTAAATGCATCAAAATAGAGAGCGTTCCAATTATTCTGGCCTCTAGGTCAGAGGAGAATTGGGGAGGTTTAATTGCTAAAAAAAAAATACAAATTTAGAAGACATATTAATTGAAGATGGTAAAACTAAAAAAAAGAAAGTGTCTAAATCCAACGACATTCAGAAAATAAAACCAACAATTAAGAGGACAAAAGGTGGCAAATTATCTAGGTACCTCGATAAAAATCAAGAAACATACGATGCTTTATCACAAGAAAATTTAACAAAAATACCAATATTAAAAAATGCAAGCTGTATGAATCTGGAGGTAAATATTAATTTGAAAATATTTGGTTTATTATAGCAACAGTTCCCCCGTTTATTCCTTATATGATTTGCAGCAAAGTATATTAATTTAAATATAGTAAATACCTATAGTATAAAAAATGTTTTGCTTCTTTATCTTTGAAGCAATAATTCGCTTTGAACATGAATAAGAAACTCTTAATAAAAAAATTTAAAACATCAGAACATTAAAGAAAAGTTTATACTAGTTATTAATAACTTAAAATATCATTTCAATAAACATAGATTATTTATTTAATGAAACTTCTTAAATTTTATTTTAGGCAGTAACTATTAACAAAGTAAAGTATTCCTTTACAAAAACATGTGCTATTGATACCTCCCTAAAAATTTTTATCGTGGGGTATATAGATCACAACAAAATTAAAGAAAGTATAAATGAACTCAAAAAACAAAATCTCGCAATGGATATGGTGGCCACCCTTTGTACTTCGAAAAATAAGCACTATAGCATCTATCGCGAAAGGGGAATAATTCTGTTGGAAATAATAAAAACAGTTAATCCTCGAAATATTACACGAGTACAGGGAAATGTTGAACATTATATAGTTGACGGTGAAGTGAACGTCTTCGACTTAACACAAAGAATTTTACGTGGAGTGCCCCCCATTCAAGACATCTTTGCAGTGTTCCAATTCTAGTTGCTCTCTTCGAGGAAACGAATGGCGATCAATTATTTTACCGAATTCTCTTGTAGAAACAAATAGTTCAGAAGACATTATTTTAAAATTATTATTGGCAAAAAGAAAATGACCAAAGAACTCCTGCTCTGGATTAGTAGAAACTACATTTCTTTCGAGTGGTACGTTATCAAAGAAAAAA
>NW_023485590.1:0-1408 GCF_013731165.1 Rhagoletis pomonella | reverse complement strand
CGACGAATATTTTACTGACATATCACTATTTTAGACTACCCAAAAAAACTAAGTTCAGTGAAATTTTTGGGAAACTCGTTTAAAGTTTTTAATTTTTATAAAAGATTTTATCACGAAATTTGTATAAAATGCGAACACTTACCCTAATAACACTGGTCTACAAATTTCAACTTTTTTTCTGCGAATAAGACGGGACCTGGTGTTTCTGAACGGATTTTTCGTGCTGAACACGAATCCGGGGTCAAAAATGTCCCATCACGTCACGTTTTCGAGAAAAAAGGGGTTGAAACCCCTAAAAACAGCGTTTTTGTCCATTTTCGAAAAATTATAGAGCTGAACCCTGACGTGGTACAAATTTTGCATATATCAGAAATTAAAGGCTAAACCGTGCCCTTTCGATTGAGCCCTATGCCGAATTGATCGCGTGCACCCTTAAAGCAGGGGGTGTATTTGTGTTTAGGGGTGCAGGAAAAATTGATCACAGAAAGAATTTAATCTTAAACGATCATAGAAAATTAGAAATTAGAAAATTTCATTAACGACTGTCAACTAAGGTATTTAAATTTATTTTCTTTGTTATTGGAAGATAAAAGTAAAATTAATTTTTAAGTTTCATTGTAACCCAATGACTAAACAAAGTACATAATTTGCAAATGCCACTTCAGTTAAGTGACTGTCAAGTTGTGAAGCGTCAACTGTTGTGGTTTTGTATGGGATATTTTTTTGTTGCATGCCACAAACAGGCAAAAAATACGCTTATACAGGAATTCACATACATACCCTTAAAGAATTCACAGGAAATGCAACTGAAGAGAAGTTATTTACTTTTCATGTGAACTGGCAATTTTTGAAATTATGTATTTATTTAACTCAAGCAGAGTAAGTAAGGGAAAAGGATTTGAAGCTCTTATGAATTGAAGCAGTAAGACGACCACAAAATAAGAAATATAAATTATAACGGAGTTTTAAGGATAATGCAATTTATAAAGGAAAATATGTACAAAGCTACAATAATAACACAATGTGTTAGTCTTTGGCCGTGCTTCTCCTCGGATTTGTGGTGTGCGCCTTGAAGTTGTCACACAAAGCGGAGGGACCTACGCCGACTCCGAAAGGCGATTGTATTTTAATGAGGAGCTTTTTTCATGGCAGAAATGCACTCGGAGGTTTCGCCGTGGCCTGCCGAGAGGCGACCGCTGTTGTTAGGAAAAAACCTTTTTTCCAAAATTTTTTGCGATGTTGCTTTGACCGGGGCTTGAACCCAGGCGCTGCGGTGTGGAAGCGCGCATTGCTTACCGCTACATTCCAGCGGCCGCACAAAGCCATACTGCGCCTAAAATACACAGTTTAAATCATTTTGTTTTTGTAGAAGGAGAAAGTACGAGTTTTTAGAGAGAATGTTTTGGAA
>NW_023485589.1:0-1408 GCF_013731165.1 Rhagoletis pomonella | reverse complement strand
CGCCGGTCGCCGCGTGATTATTGTCAACATGCCTGAGTTTGCTATTGCTTTTTTTATTGTTCCTGCTGCTATGCTGCAAACACTGTTGTTGTTAGTATTGTTGTTTGCCAACTTTGGATGTTTTATTGTTAGTGGTGTTGTTGCTTTGTTGGTGGCATTATTATTCTGCTATTGTAACGAGCTGTCAATTTTTTGACATATTATCGATACGTGCAACTTGTTAACGATTGTTCAACATGCTCGTGATAAATAATTTGCACAGCAACATACCTGACTACAATATATGTTTAGTTAGTGAATATTTATGTAAGACAGTATCTTTATGCTATGTTCAGTTTTCTAATATTGTAATATTTTACACGACTCACGCTGGCTTATTAGAGTGCCAAATGTACAAATGTATGCATAAATACGCTACCTTAACCTACATACATACAGTGTCATGGGAAAACCGAAAAAATTTGACACTACGTACTTATTTTCAAATTCTTCTTACATTTTTAAGAAGCTTAAAGCTTAGAATTCTGCTCGAGAGATGAGTAGGCAACGTAGATATTACGAATTCGTTGGTCACAGTAGAGAGAGGCGTACTAGTTATGTTTTAATTGCATGTCAGTATATTTATCCGAAACCATGACTGGGAGAATCCCCGTCGATCAGTCATACGAGTAGATTTTGCAACATTTATAAGTGCATTTGAAGAACAGACGAGTAACAGCTATGAAAATGAGCTGAATAGTACATTAGAATCCGATGAAGAGGTTTGCGTCAGAGTTTGCGTAATGAAAACCTCCTTCCAGGAGCTGGATTTGGGCAATAAGTCTTAAAACAAATGAAAAATATAGATATGGCTCAGTGGCGGATTAGCACTAAGACCCAGTATGCCCAACACTTAACCCTTATATGGTTGTGAAAAACGAAGTCTAAGGAACTTAACAATACATTTTTTTCTATTACTAACCTGATGAAATTAAGTAGTTCAAAAGTCGGGGAAAAGGCCAAGTTATTACAAATGGTTTATTCTACAGACCTAGAAGACAATTTTCTTTTCCGCTTTCGTACCCATGGCGGTATAAAATAAAATTAAATAATAAACTTTTTATATACCACTTTTATCTAAATTGACTAAGAAGTAGAAACAAATTTTTCCTATGCCCAAAGAATTTGCCTCCATAAGCTTTGATTTTAAAACTTTAGCAAAATTCATTATACACATACATACAAACAATTTATGAGATTTAAAATAAAAAACTTGGACACAAGTTGGACGACAAGTTATAAAACAGAACTCTAGAAGAAAGTGCAGAAATTTTGCCAGCGCTGGGAATGCCTGGTATAAAACGACAAATGTTAGCAGTAAGCCATATGATGGTAGAAAATATATTTTGACAAAGTAGGCAGAAAAGTA
>NW_023485588.1:0-1408 GCF_013731165.1 Rhagoletis pomonella | reverse complement strand
GCTGATCAAAATAATGCCTCTTTAGACGATATTATGACGCTCCAGAGACTTAGAAGCAGCGTAGTACTGAACAAGCCAGCTTGCACAAAACAAACAAAAATTTCAAATTTTTTTAGTTCCACATAAAGTATGCGAGTCTTTCTATATTTATGTATATGAACGAATTAAACTTAAGCGTATTGAATTAAAATACATATTAAAAATAATAAACTTATTTTCCAACCAAATTCTTTCATAAAATTGCCTTTTATTTCATACAAAAAAAAAATACTCGCTACTTGCGACAACCTCAATTCTTGCACCGAGCCCTGTTTTCATTATGTGCAAGAATCGAGGTACTACTGTAATTTATTTTGTCTAAAATTGTTTGCATACGTAAACGTAAACAATGGCTCCAAAAATTTTTAGTTGCAGACAAATGTTAATAAAATTTTAAATATTATTTCATTTGTTATCGAATCTTCGATAAACTTTTAATGCATTTTTATGAAAATTTGTATGTACGTATATATGTATATTAGGGTGATAAAATATTTTTCTTTATCGATGTTATAGCAGTTTCACGACGAAATATATTTTCACTATTTAAAATACTGAGTCCGAATCTGAGTTATGTTTCACTAGTACACTTCTTACAATTCGAGTGACTTTATTTTGTGCCGGTGATGTTAACCGATTTCTCACAGATCTATTTTGTACGTAACCGAACATTTTGTAACCGAAAAATTATATCACCAAAAATTTTTACCACTTCTTGCAACTTCAATTCTAGATATATTCGTAACGTTGTAAGTATTTCCAGCAGTTCTACTTTGGGGTTTTTGTCGAAAATCCGGTATTGCATATTTCACGAGGCATTATTTTGTTATCAGCTCATAGAGAGCACATTCGTTCTACTTTCGTGTTTAGGCATGTCGCTCTCTTCCTATAAGCTCATTCTTAGCGATCTACATATATATCTCTTAAACTAGCAAGTGATAAAGGGACCAGTCTCATCACTTACAGCAAGGCAAAGCATATGTGGCCAGGATAGAACAAGAAACGATATGTAGAGACCCTTCCTACATGCTGGACAGAAGACACAACTACAGCTATGTGAATGCCTCACACTCTATATAAGTAAATTAACAAATTTTATAGGTTAAGAGTTATTCGAGGGTTGAACCTACTTAGCTGAAGTATGAATAGCTCAAAATGGGTCCAAAAATATGGGCCTAGGTAAGGTAAGGTAAGTGGTCACCACCTCAATCTAGCTCAGTTATCTTATATAATTTTGAAATAGCGTGCCAGTTTGTTTGTAACTACATATGTGCACACTTACTTTCCGCGCATGAGACCAAAAAAACGCCGTCAGGTGTCAAATATCTATCTACATTTGTATTAGTTTAAAACGATTAGGTACGAGCAA
>NW_023485587.1:0-1408 GCF_013731165.1 Rhagoletis pomonella | reverse complement strand
TAGTTTAAGATAATAATGCTAAAAATATTTTAAGATCTCTTTTCAGAGATAGTAGTCGAGAATTCCAGCTTTAATTTAAGCCAGGAAGGTTCTATCACCTCTTCGAGGCCTTATATTCAATACCCTCTATCTGCACAATCGCTTAAAACTTGCACTTTATTCCACTAACATTAAATGGGCTACAAAACTGCATACTCAAAAAAATTCTAACAAAACTTTGTAATATCGTAATGTACTCATTTTACACAACTTCGGTGTAAAAAAAATTCATAACTCAAATTATTGTAGAGTGCACCCCATAATACTATACTTAAATATTGCGCAATACTCAGAGCTACCATTGTGATTTTTTTTTAATTTTTTTTTTGAGATGGCATATTTTTACAAACTAATTTTTTTTATCAATAAATTTTAATGAAAAAAAATTTTCAAGAAAATTAATTTAATAATATTTCTTTTCATATAGAATTTTGATGTATGTGTGTATGATTGTTTTTTTAATTTTTTTCCTCGCCCCGTTCTCGAGATACTTGGAAAACTATTAAATCGATTTGTTTTTGTTTTTGTGCAGTAGAGTTTTTAAAAATGTAATACATAAAAATGTAATACAGCTCATATTTCATATTTATTTATTATTTATGTTTATCCATCAACACTAAAAATTTGAAACAAATCAAACACATGAAGTGTGAACCCCGTCCATTTTGGTATGGAACGCCGCATATGCATATGTATTTATATTTACATATACACATACGTCTATGCATATGCATATCTGATTTTATCGCAGCCAAAGTGTCTAAGAAATTGCGGAAATTGAGTAAGAGGCAAGAATAACTACTTAATCCACAAACATATAAGCAAATGTGTATGTACGTCACTCAAGTGCACTTGGAAAACTTTTAGTCTTTGTAACACTTAAGGTGTATGGTCATTTTAAATTTGCAGTTATTTTGATATGTTGTCACACTCTCAAATTAATGAGCACTGTAAAGACTATCAAACACTTGTAGATATGCTACACTTTGCGGCAAGTAGCTAAACAAGTTGCCAAAAATTTTATGTGAATAGGTATAATATACCTGGTATATGTATGTATGTATGTACATACGCGCATATTTACTTGTAATTTTAGTTAATTTCACGTTGCTATTTTGTGTACTATGCAACAGCTAGCTCAGCCAGGTACTTAAATCAAATGATAGACCATGTTGATACATACATACATACATATAAGTCCATAATTACACATAGTTAATGTGAATGTACGTATGCAGGTGGGCGAATAGGTAGTGACAGGAGTTACGTTGTGCTACAAGGAAAGTTTTTTAGGTGGAATAGTTTGTACGTATGTATGTACATACTAACGGGTGATTTTTTAAGAGCTTGATAACTTTTTTTTTTAAAA
>NW_023485586.1:0-1408 GCF_013731165.1 Rhagoletis pomonella | reverse complement strand
TTGTACATTCCAAACGCCACCGAGCATATTTATATATTTTTCATATTGAAGTTTCAAGTCTATTTTAGCTCATCGAAAATTTAGTGGAAAATTTATTGCTTTTCATGAAAATTTTACCGTTTGGAGTAGACGGTATTTTTACTAAAAAAAAATAAAAAATGTTTTCTTACATTAAAGCCGACTGAAAATGGCATTTCAAGTCATCATTTAAACTTTTTTTTCTAGTCAATTCTCTTGTTTTCATATTTGTTTTTATTTATTTGCACAAACAGTTAAGCAAAACTTTAGTGTTACTTCAAAAACAAGAGTTCAATGAGCAATTTTGTCTGAAAAACAATATGCAAAACCATAATGAATTAGTGCTTTAAGCAACAAGTTATTGCCAGCAAATTTTGCTTAAATCAAAAATTATTGACAGTTTCAGCAACTGAAAAGCAGTTGTTAAACAACTCAGATAGAGAGCGAGGAAAAACAAAAAAAAATATGGGTAAAAAAATTGCATCGATATGCCTTTCAATTAAAATGATCAACGCAAAGCAAACTAACGAAATAAAGGAAATTTGCAAGAACAAAAAAGTGGTATGCACATCAAAAAGAGCAACGGCAAATATACATATACATTGGTATTTATTAACCAAACTCCAAATAATAGCAACAAAGCTGAATATCATTCATTTCGACATTTTATTTCTCGTTTTTACGCATATTTCGCCAATCAGCTATTGACAATTTGACGCGTCGAATATTATTTTTCTAGTTTTCTTTTTTTTTTAATATAAATGCAAAAATAACTTCAACACCAAATGGCATTCAACAAAACAGAAATGCAAATGCAAACGCGAAATTTTTATGCTGAAATTTTTTAATTTAATTAATGCGCAATCGCATTGTAACAGTTGACAGTTTTTGCATTTCATTATTCACAATTTTTCGAGTGCGTACACACACACACATATATATAGATACGATATATTTCGCACACATGCATACATATACACCGGCGTTGAACTAATTAGAAACAAAAATCATAATGATATTGTTTGCAAATTATGTTTATTTTTTTTTTTTATAATTTTCGTTTAAAATGTAATTCAACCTGTAACAGAAACCACAATAATAAAAGTTCCAAAGCTAGCTGAAATTGCAAAGAAAATAATCTAACGCCAAAAAATTTTCATCAAAATATCCAAACTTTTAATCAGAATATTTAGAAAGTTGTCGGATATGCAGTTCTGTAGCCCATTCAATTGTAGTCTAAAAAACTGCATATCTCAAGTCGTTCAAAATTACCGTTGATTTTTAAGATTTTTTTTTTTGTTTTTTCACATAAAACAAAAATAATTCTAAAAAATCAACAGTAATTTTAACGAATTGAGACTTCCACTTTCTTAGACTATAATTGAATGGG
>NW_023485585.1:0-1408 GCF_013731165.1 Rhagoletis pomonella | reverse complement strand
AAAAACTGCACACTGAGTTTAACAGAGTTAAACTCGCACTGGCCCTAAGTTTCTTATTTACTTGTGTTGACACTATAGTCAGCTACAAAGCGAGCTAAATTGTGTTGACGCTTCTATTTAACTCTTAATCATTGATGTTATTGGTTACTGGGTATATTTGTTTATATATAAAAATGTGTCCATTACTGCTGTATTTACCACGATTTAGAGTCTATCTCGACAACTGCAAACATTCATCTACTTACATATATAGATCACCGAGGATATTGTGAAGTACCATCAAATTTGAAATGACAAAATCAATAATGCATGCAACAACAAAAACACGCACAGTAAAAGCAAATCAACTGCAACCAGCAACAATGACAGCAATAAATTTCGTTTGTGCATTCGCTGTGAAATGTCGTAATTATTACTGTTATTATTAAGTTTTCAATTCAATTTGCAACTGTATGTGCTATATATTTACATATATATATTGGATGATACTTGGCAACAGTGCCGACTACAGGATCAGGCCGTCACTTTGTTAGTTAGTTGAATTTTCCCAAAATGCTATACATATGTACATACTTATGTATGTATGTATATAAAGCTCGGAACACTTTGACGACTGCAACTTCACGACGTAACGACAGCGACATCATTTTGTCGACAAATGTCGCCTTGAAACCAGCTTCTTAAACATTTTGAAGACCTCAGCGACATAGCAAATAGCTGATTTTAAAGTTTTACATTTTGGTATATTTATTTCACAAATTGTGTATTTTTATTTATGTAAATAAGAACAACATGAACAATCAAGAATATGTGATTAATTTTGCGACAATTTAATTTTGCAGCACTACATCTACTCATTGTCGCCGGCAAAATTAGAAATAGATTTAATTTGGCGACGTCGACAATTGCAGTCCTGCAGCCAAGATGTCGTGCTGTCGTCAAAATAATTGTGTCCGTAAGAACGTGTGTATTTAAAATTTGACAGATGCTGCTTGTCGCTGGCTGTCGTCAAAGTGTTCCGAGCTTAAGTTGCAGAACTAAATTTACACCACTCCAATTTGTTGCTATTCGTAGAGATTTCCCGCCTCTGTTGTCAGTTCATAAACATCATCGACATTAAATGTCTGTCATACGCATACCTGTCTACAACTACACGCACTCAGAAATTTAACCTTTTGCATTTTCTGGTTTGTTTAGTAAACAATGAGGTACATATGGCAGGCAACACAGGGGCGAGCTGCTAAGTGCATACAAATAAATATTAATAAAGCATGACCAATGATATGCGACGAATGTGCTGACACAAGAACAACTCAGCCGGGCTGTGCCGGTCATCTATTTAGCTGCACATTTGCTGATGTCGTCGACGGCTACAACTGAGCATTTGTTTGTTTCACGTGTGTACATA
>NW_023485584.1:0-1408 GCF_013731165.1 Rhagoletis pomonella | reverse complement strand
ATTTACTTTATTTTATAATTTTAAACAAATATAAGTAAATTAAATACATGCGCTATGCAAGACCTTTATAAGCTTCCTCTTTAGTATGGAAGTTGTAAAGTTGTATTTTATGGATGAAATTACCCTTTTTATATCAACCAAATGTGCCCTTATAATCAATAAATAATTTACATCAATTTGTAAAAATGTACTCTTCCGATTTTCCTCCTAACATGTGTATGTTTCTACATCCATGCAAATATACGTACATATGTACATATACGCATATGCCACTAAAATACAACAATAACAAATTCATTCATAAACGCATGCGCATATTCTTCAAGGTCAAACTCATTCATTCATAAATTCAATGACCATACATCTCCCCGCAAACTCATCACCGACAAGCGCAACTTCTGCGCGAGAGCCACAAAAATTCTAAAATGTAAAATTGAAGAAATCACAGCCAGTCAAATGAAAAGTTGCAACTCCGCTGTAAAATCTGAGGACATTTGCAAAAATAACTTATCTCGAGCTTAGCCATTATTTCTCTAAACTTCTAAATCACAGTGCTCCTTCTAACTTTTAAACTATTAATTAGTTGCTTAAGATTTTATTTTAATAAAAAACAAAATAAACATACATTTTTTGCACAAATGGCCCATGATATTTTGATGTAAACTCAAAACTTCTAAAATCACATACATAAGTGGTTTTACAACAAATGTAACTTGGCAACATGGTTGCCGTCACCAGCTTCGGTCATCAATTTTAAAATTTTTGTAAACCGATCGCTTACGATTTGTTTACAGTTGACTCTAGATACTACGAGCAACATGTTTAAGAATTCAAAAAAATTAAATTATTTTGCATTATTGATAATTGCAAAGCTCTGAAGCATGTATAAGTGAGTGTATACATACAGACCTATTCTGCGTTGGTAACACAAATATTGTTTACTATCACGAAAAGATTCAAACACAAAATCGTACATTAACCTATTCTGCGTTAGTAATCAGATTTTTTTAACGGATAATAAAGCTCATCTCTTTGGTTAAATCCTTTTCGCATTCTGCGCAATTTTGTAACCAGTAAAATTTGTTACCCTCTCATAAGCAGGTAACAAAATATTGCCCCATGATATATGCAACAACAGAATTTCTACAAAACTTCACACCTGGAATGCTGAATAAATTAAAACGTTGCCACGGTACCTATAATTGCGGTTACAAGAAGTGCTAACAATGTTTGGTAACAAAATTTGCTGGTTACAAAATATCCGGTAACAAGCAGAATAGATCTACAGATATTCAAGTTAGGAGTAGCCTACTGTAAACATACATATGTATGCGCGTAAATATGTCAGGACGCGGCATTTAGCAGGAATTTAAGAATTTGTCAAGATAAAGATGGCGGAGGACGTGGG
>NW_023485583.1:0-1408 GCF_013731165.1 Rhagoletis pomonella | reverse complement strand
GGTATATAATTTTTTCATTAAACCTGCAAGACTTACCAGACGCTTTAGATGCTCTAGGAATATTTCTGCGTCAAAAAGAAAATTTTGAAAAAAATGTCGCTTACGTTATTTTGGCGGTTAGGGCTCGATATAATATTCACATATTTATATGCATATGTACATATATACATACAATTATTAACATACTTTCGTACATAATCTATTGACATACATTCCCACATTTTTATGCACAAAAATGCATGTGTTGTATAGTGCACTCGGAGCGCTCGCTCCTCGCTCACTCGTCTTACCTAGCAGAGCGAGTATGCAGACAGCTACTCTCCTCGTACTGCGAGCGAGGCAACACACAACAGCCTCGCTCGTTTAATAGGAGCGCGAGGAAACAAGCAGCGCTCGCTCGTTTGGCGAGAGAGGCAAACTTCTCGTGCCTCGCCTCATTGCTGCTACGAGTACGAGCTGCGAGCGCCTCGTTGTCTGCGAGGCATTGAGTAGGAGTTTGCTCGCTCGCTCGCTCCTACTCCGAGTTTTTGCCCACCCTGGTTTTCAGATTCAATGAATTTAGATTATTGCGTGCCGCATGCAATATTTATTTTTTTAAATAAAATATGTACCAAAAATGGAATATGTAAAAGAAAAGAAAGAAAAAAAAATGTTCAAGAATCGAGTATTAAAAACGTTTTCTTAAAAAAAATCTGTCCAAGATGGAACCGGTTAAAAACTAGTTGCAAAGTAATGCACTGGGCGACAATTGCTATCGCCACTGACATCGCCGTGTAAAACTGGACAGTTGAAAGCTTATTTTCTTTTTTACATTCTGTATATGAAACAAATTTTTCGTTTTAATTTTTGAAAACAGAAACGTTGTTTTCAAAGTATCAAGGAACTTTAACTACTTTATACATATGTAAAGAGTTGAAATGTTGATTACTCATTTTACTCGAAATGTTGATTAATCATAAAGCAACTTACTCAAATATTTTTTTTTTTGGTTGATCAAAAATCTTGTTTACTCGAGTAACTGAACTTTTGAGTAATCATAAGTTCCAATTAATCGAATAATTGAGTTATTTACTTTATGATTAATTAAAATTTTGAGTAATCAATTAATCGCACAGCCCTAGTACATACATACAAATATATGTACAACCATTCCCAGTAGAAATCGGTTGCATGCAACTTATGCTTTCCTTTCCGAGGAAAGCGTTTTTAAAAAATAATAACGACTCTTTACTTGATCCGCCTCTCGCGGACAATTATCAGAAGTGAAGTCTTTTTTCAAATGTATCTTATTTATAAGCTAACATTTGTTTTCTTAAGAACTAATATCACAAAGACGCTTTGGCGTTGCATCAGCCAGTGGTTAAAGCGTCTGGTAAGTCTTGCAGGTTTAATGAAAAAATTATATACC
>NW_023485582.1:0-1408 GCF_013731165.1 Rhagoletis pomonella | reverse complement strand
TTGATTGAAAATTTGTTTTTATCTAAATATATACTTCACTTTTGGATGTGTCAAAATTTCATGTGAAAACAATATGTGTTGCTGGAAAAATTTCACGGCCCATGGGTCCCAAAGTAAATTCCATTTGCTGTTAAATGGACAAAGACAAAATGTATTAAATAACACATCGAAATGTATAAGTTCAGTGTCAAACTCATCGTATCCGATATATAAAATCACATTGTGAAATAATCAGATGACATGAGGACACTAAAAAAATTTTTAAATATGTTGTATTAATATTAAAATAATCATTTGGCAAGTTGTTATTGAATTTAATGTAAAATTTAAACGTTTTTAAGATAAGATATTAATTATTTTTAAAAGGTAAATATTAACACAACTATTTTATTTATAATCCCAAATTTAGGATATAAAATCTCCCTCACCAAAAAACTTACAATTGGGTAACGCCACTTCGAATTTTTCACAATTGAGCAATTGTCAAAAATCTGATTTTTAATCATATATGTAATACTTCTATATTGGTAGTAAGCTAACATCTCAATGTGTAAGCATTCCGAAATCAAAGCGAGATAGTCTAGTACTGTTTTTGTCAATGTATTGTGTACTTGAGTGCCGTTTTTGTAAATGTACTCGAACATGTTTATTTATAAACGTATGTGTTCCGTTTCTTTCGTACGTGTTTATAGATATATCTGTACTGTAGTGTTTTCGGACGGTACTAGCTCTTACTGCCAATATAGGTGTATTACATATATGTTTTTAATCAAAAAGTTGTTTATTGAAACTACCTTCTTTTTTGTATCATGTGTATGTGCATATTTAAATATTTCTTTATTAATCATCATGACATTAGCATAATAAAATCAGTCTTGAAAATAAATATGTTCAAAATGTGCATACAGTGATTTTTTTTAAATATTAACAAACTTTTTCATGTTAAATGATTTTTGTAAACTTTTTACAGCTAGGAGTAAAATATAGCAGCATAATTCAAAATTATGTTGTTTGCTACTTATGTGTATTTATTTATTATTAATAATTTTATTTTTAATAGTCCCATCTACTATATAACAACAGAAACCACATGAATATAACTTTTAAAGCTTGCACAAAATTCACAAAAATCAATCAAACTTAAAAAAATTTGCAACAAGAATTCGAACTTTTTATTCAGAATCTTTATAAGATTTTCGGGTATGCAGTTTTGTAGCCAATTCAATTTTAGTCTAATAAAGTGTAAGTTTCAAGTCGCTAAAAGTTACCGTTGATTTTTTAGATTTTTTTTTGTGGAGTGTGTTGTGCATTTTCTTCCATATAAAATGCTTGTGAACTTTGTGCTCACACGAGCGCCTTGGCATATGCAACGGATTTGTGCCCATTAGCGGCAGCACAGTTAGTGAAT
>NW_023485581.1:0-1409 GCF_013731165.1 Rhagoletis pomonella | reverse complement strand
TATTATTTTCTACTTTTTAGTCCATTTATAAAAGCGTTGTATATTAAAAAGTTTTTTTTATATTATTTATTTTCTACTTTTTAGTCCTGTCTGAATAAAATTTTGCAATAGATATTAAAATAATTCAACGATATTAATAGAAAGGTGCACACACATGCATTTACATATGTATGTACATACAAACGAGCACCAATTAATTTTATTTAAGAAATGGCGTGTCGTCTATTTCCGCTGTAGCAAACGTAGTACATAGGGCGACATCTAGATGTCATCTACCTCGCCCTATTCACTACAGCTGTCGCCCTATGCACTATGCTTTTTTATAGGAACTTTTCAAAGCTTTGCTTTGGTGTCGGACACACAACATTGAAAGTTTCTGGATCCACAACATTGAAAGTTTCTGGACCCACAACATTGCAAGTTGATAAAAGCGTTGTAAAATGCACTAGCTTTTATTTTTAAATAAGTACAAGACATTAGCTGGTATTTCTCGCGAAATTTTAAAAATTGTAAAATATTATAAAAACGAGAACTTTCTGTAATAGCTTACACAGTTTTAAAAATAATTGCAAAATTTGGGGTGTAATTTTTAAACAAATTTCATCGTTTTTAAAGCCATGCTTATTAGTAGCATCGTGTGGATGGTTCTGCAATTAATTGAATTGTAAAATCTCTTATTTCAAAACTAATTTTTGTGAAAGCTTTTACAATTTGAAAGCGTATATATTCAAAAGTTCTTTGGAACTTTCACCTTAATCTGTGTCAGTGGCGTAGCCAGGGGGGGATTTGGGGTGGATAGATCCCCCCTTCGTCATTGAAATGAAACTTTTTATTTTTGAATTAATAATGCAATACTATTTTACCCTTCCGATTTATAATTTTTTTATTTCAGACTGATGACAAATTATCTTTTAATGAATATATAAAATTATCGGTTGGTGGATTATGTATTTGAATATCTGCGAAATACACTAGGCCATTTTGCTTAGTTCCCCACAGTGTTGGGAAATAATCTATAATCTATACAAAGCTGTATTTTTCGACTGTAAATTGTATCGACTTTTTAATTTGCTCATATGCATGCATGCATACATAGATTTCCTTCAAGAGCAATGCTTTGATGGTATTCACGGGAAAGTTTATGTAGGTACATTTACATATTTTACACTTTTAACATAAATGTCAAGGCAGATATTTTAAGATACACTTCTTAACAAACAAATTTTTTTAAGTTATTATGAATGGATAAAAGAGACATCTTCTTTGAATTCAGTACTAAAATTTAACATTTCAAGTGCTTATCAAAACTTTATACATGTTAACTAGATTGGCCATTTATCTTAAAATTACATAATTTTAATTATCTAATATATAAAAATCTCGTGTCACGGTGTTAGTGGTCGAACTCC
>NW_023485580.1:0-1409 GCF_013731165.1 Rhagoletis pomonella | reverse complement strand
ACGGGCCTTTACGCGTTGGCGACGGCGAGTACCGCAGACGATGGAACTATGAGCTGTATGAGCTTTAAAACGATATGGACATAGTGCAGCGAATTAAAACACAGCTCCGTTGGCTTGGTCATGTCGTTCGAATGGACACCGACGCTCCAGCTCTGAAAGTATTCAACTCGGAACCCGCTGGTGGTAGCAGAGGAAGAGGGAGGCCCCCACTGCGATGGAAAGATCAGGTGGAGAAGGGCTTGGCTTCACTTAGCGTTTCCAATTGGCGTCAGTTGGCACAGAGCAGAAACGACTGGCGTGCTTTGCTGAACTCGGCCACAATCGCTTAGGCGGTTACAGCGCCAAAAAAGAAGAAGAATTCCAATTAATTTAATAAAGCGGTCGTACGTGCCGGAAGCAAAAATGAATCAATACCCACTGAAAGGCAGATACCGGGGTATTGGAGGACGTGATTTAAATATTATCGGTGACGTTATTTGCACCATTGAATTTAAAAATGTTATTAATGAAATTAAAGTCTATGGCGCATATTCATAGTCATATTTCGTACTCAACTAATACTAGGTTCACATATAAGTAGATTATCCTCATTTTCGAGCTTAACACCCTAATCTGTAATTATAACAAGAGATTAGCCGTATAAAATTCGTCCCTTGTTAATCTGTAATTATAAAATAATCTCAGATTTAACCGATAACTTTTCGGTGTCCATCCTAGTTTTATCGATTGTTTTTGCGAAAGAGAGGAGAAATGCCAAATGTAAAAGTAAACAAAAATGTACGCTAGCAAGTAAAAGAGGTTTGTAAAGGTATTTTTAATAAAATGTTAAGTTAAAATATATTTATATTGCTTATTATAGCAGAAAAACGTGATCACGGTGGCACAGAGAAGAAACATAAATTTTCCTTGAGATGTGGGAATAACAAGCACAACAAATTTGACGGCTAATAATCTGAGATTTGCCTGTGTAAACGGGGTGATTAAAAAACTAGCTTTGATTGAGATAATATTGATATGTGAACATAGTTTAAGTCGAAACTATTCTAAGTCACAACTAAAGCTATTAATAGTCGCCATAGTTTCGACTTTTCTGGCTAAGTACCAACGTAAAATTTAGTTTCGGCTGCTGCTGCAACTAAGTCATAACTAGGAAGAAGTATTTTATCAAATTAAGGGAAAACAGGCGAAATATGTAAAAATTAAGTTGGTAGAGGGTGATTTTGATAATATTGAATAATCTCCAATTAAAATTTACAAAGATCGATCCATTTTAATAGGAAGATGAAATTAAATGCGTATTACAATTCGAATTAAGCTACATCACAATTTTATAATTGGAATAATTTAGATAAATTTTCAAATAATAAGTCAGTTTCACGCTAGTTCTTTTAATTTTAAAGTAAATTTGT
>NW_023485579.1:0-1409 GCF_013731165.1 Rhagoletis pomonella | reverse complement strand
TGCAATTCACTTGACTAACAAAAATAAGTAGGTGTGCGTCCGTAGCAAACGAATAAAAACTTATATCGCACGCTTTCCTTTTGTTTTCACTAATACACTTTGTCACGGCAGACCTCATTTTGCTTTGTAATGTCTCAATAAGTGTTTAAAACCACGCAGAAATATTAAAATAGTTATTTGGTTTTTTCGTATGTTCACAATCAACAATTGCACCAAGATGATGTCATGCACACATCTGATTTTGTCAAAATCACAAAGAGCGGATTATCGGTACCGCGATAGGCGCAATCTCTATTTCTCTCAATCGTGGTATATGGGTGAAACTCGCATGTGGTCCAAGAGCGCTCAGTAAGCTATGGCATGTCGATCGCTGCGCTAGGTAGAGAAAGAAAAGTGTGGGCTATGACATGCACAGAATTGTTTGTCTCAGTTTCAGTTTTTTTATCACCTCGAGTTGTTTCGGTGCACGCATAGTTATTTCATCGTTGTTTTTTAGGAAATTCTTACCACCATATACATATGCATTATTTACTTTAGTAACTAACTTATGTAAATATGTACGTATTTTTTATGCTTAATATATGCAAATAAAAGAAAGTAAACACAACAAACATCGAGTAAATTTTTGTTTGTGCCAAACTGAAACTTTTTTTCCAATAATAAACGGTTAGGTGATTCAAGTCTACAGCAAGTTCACAAAATTAATTGACAAATTGTATCAAACAAAGCATTGTTTATATTTGTTCAACAATGATTTTATTCAACTAACAATATTGTCCAATCAAAGTAGTCGTTTTGTAATTATTAACAAATATACATTTGTCCCAACCAGAAGTCTTAAGTAAATTGCAGACTTTCGTGAACTATATATTTATTTCGCCATATCCAACTATGCCACTTGATCACTATAACCAAATCTTGGTTATTATAAATTAACCTTTTTCTGGGTGTATTTGGTTTCATAGGGATTCGGATACCTTCCTCATTGTAGTAGTAAAGAAAATTCGCTTAAGTGCTTTTTTCGGTTAAGCGCCCAAGTTTTTCGTGCAAAGAAGGATGGGCAGCTAAGCAAAATATACTGTAATTCATGTTAATTATAATTTGATAGTATCTATTTAGCCAAGGAAAAAGCAAAGCAGTTTAATTGAACCAGCACTTCCAGCAGATATTGACCTGGGTTTTCGCACGACTGTTCCTGTTTCTTTTTAGGAAATTCTTACAACCATATACATATGTATTATTTACACTAGTAACTATTTATGTAAATATGTATGCATTTTTTATGCTTAATATATGCAAATAAAAGAAGAAAGTAAACCCAACAACCATCGAGTAAATTTTTATTTGTGTCAAACTGAAGCTTTTTTTTCCGATAATAAACGATTAGCTGATTCAAGTCTACATGAAGT
>NW_023485578.1:0-1409 GCF_013731165.1 Rhagoletis pomonella | reverse complement strand
TGTAGAAAGAGTAGTAGACGGAACCATGATAAAAATACCGCTACCGCTGCAGCCGAGTAGTGCACAGTCGATATATTGCCATCCGAACAAAATACAGGCCATACCATGATCAAGGCGGATATATGTAGAACCCAAGATATTAAATTGACTATTTCGAAGATATAGTGTAACCGTTGTTGGTACATTTGTAAAATTTCACGCAAAGAATTGCAGGCTATATAAACGACGATGGCTATAGCGCAGAATACCAAGGCGGTGGAATGATGTAGGCACTCATAGGTCTCGCCATATTTCATAGCAAAAGATTCTCCACCACCGGCTGGATTTTGTGACCAATCGGTGTTGCTGAGATTCTTCTGGTCACTGGTTGGGAGAAACACAAATAATTTTTGAGAAGTTTTTGTTGGTTTGAAAGCACGAAAAATACTTAGTTAAATTAGAGATGTTTTCTCAAACTCACTCTAAAATCGTGTCATTCGTCAGCGAAACATTCCAGTTATCCACAATGGACGAATTTATCGACAAAGGACGAATTTCGATGCCGTTCATCATCAGCGAAGAAAAAACGGTGACAAACAGCAGGAATATGGAATAGATCAGCAAGTTGGCAAGATGAAAATATTTGCCATATGAATTCCATTTCATTTGTAAATACTTTTGACTGAGTGGATGGGCGAGCAGCTCGACACGTCCATGGGTCACCATCGTCTGGATGTATGCAAATACATAGCATATAATTGAAATTAATTCACAAGGAAAAGCGTATGTATTAAAAATTAAAAGAATAAAGCAGGGATCACACGATTTGTACATTTGCACATTTGGCAGCCACAAAGTGGTGTTGTCTAGAAATTTGTGTCAAGAATGAGTTCAGCTCAACAACAACTTTCCAAACAACACCTCTCTCTTACCGTGAAAATGTACAAATCGTGTGATCCCTGCTTAATACGGGTTCAACGACATAAATATATGTGGATATTGATACAAGATAAAGAAAGAATTACATAGAACAACGGAATAAACAGTGATAGAACATCAACATAAAGGACGAAAAAATTTAAAATAAAAAATTCAGATTTTCATAACATTTTACAAAAGGCACAGAAAGCAAAAATGTATTCAAATCGAAAAATATAGTTTATAGCAGTCCAAACTCCAAAACTTTTACTTTTGTATGCACATTTGTACCTAACTAAGTAAATACAGACAAACACTTTCAAAACGGTTGCGAAATTATGAAAGAACAAATAACATTACATATTGCCAATATCCTACTTACATAACTTATAAACATAGAATATTGTTGAATGGTGAAAAACGTCGAAACATATACTATACATGCATTCAAATAAAAAAATATTGGGGGTATTCACCAAATTGAGCAAGCGACCTGGCACTCGGGAAAAAGA
>NW_023485577.1:0-1409 GCF_013731165.1 Rhagoletis pomonella | reverse complement strand
TTGAATGCAGTTTTCACCGTTGTATCGCTAGAGATTTAGCTTCCAATCTATACATATAATAAAATTGTAACAGGTCGATGTCTGTACATTATAGATATTAAAGAAAAATTAATGTGGGGGGTCTTTTTTAAAGCACCAGAAGCCAAATCAACCATTTTTAGAATTTTTGTCTGTCTGTCTGTCTGTCTGTCTGTCTGTCTGTATGTTTGTTCGCGCATCACTCGAAAACGAATGCATGGATTTGAATGCAGTTTTCACCGATGCATTGCTAGAGGTCTAACTTAAAATTTAGGAAGAAAAAAAATTAGAGAGTTGCCACCTGTTTGAAAATTGGAGTTTAAGTAAATTGATAAGAAAAAAATTAATATTGCAATATGGGCGTCAAAAGAAAGAGAATGAAGAAGGCTTACAGCCAAAAATATTTTTTTAGAGTTGCCACCTGTTTAAAAATTTACATTAAATTTAATTTATAAGATAAGTTGAATATTGCAATATGGGTATCAAACTGAAAGGGTTTAGGAAATTATATTGCCGAAAATATTTTTAGGGGGGCTGCCACCTGTTTGAAAAATTGTATTGTATTAAATTGATAAAATAAATGAAATCTATATCTACATCTATAAATCTATACATATAATAAAATTGTAACAGGTCGATGTCTGTACATTATAGATATTAAAGAAAAATTAATGTGGGGGGGTCTTTATTAGAGCACCAGAAGCAAAATCAACCATTTTTAGATTTTTTGTCTGTCTGTCTGTTTGTCTGTCTGTATGTTTGTTCGCGCATCACTCGAAAACGAATGCATGGATTTGAATGCAGTTTCCACCGAAGTATTGCTAGAGGTCTAACTTAAAATATAGGAAGAAAAAAATTAGAGAGTTGCCACCTGTTTGAAAATCGGAGTTTAAGTAAATTGATAAGAAAAAATGAATATTGCAATATGGGCGTCAAAAGAACGAGGCTGAAGAAGGCTTACAGCCAAAAATATTTTTTAGAGTTGGCACCTGTTTGAAAATTTACATTTAATTTAATTTATGAGATAAATTGAATATTGCAATATGGGTATCAAACTGAAGGGGTTTAGGAGATTTTATTGCCGAAAATGGTTTTAGGAAGGGCTGCCACCTGTTTGAAAAATTTTATTGTATTAAATTGATAAAATAAATGAAATCTATATCTACATCTAGATATACATATAATAAAATTGTAACAGGTCGATGTCTGTACCTTATAGATATTAAAGAAAAATTAATATGGTCGGTTTTTATTAAAGCCACAGAAGCCAAATAAACAATTCTTAGAATTTTTGAATATCTGTCTGTCTGTATATTTGTACGCGCATCAGTCGAAAGCATGGAATTGAATGCAGTTTTCACCGTTGTATCGCTAGAGATTTAGCTTCCAAT
>NW_023485576.1:0-1409 GCF_013731165.1 Rhagoletis pomonella | reverse complement strand
TTGCCAACAAGTGCTACTTTGGGCTGAGTAGGCAATTGAGAAGTAAAGTCCTACACTCTATAAGTCACTCATCATGCCTGTGCTGGTGTACAGCGCGGAGGCATGTACAATGAAAGCATCTGATGAGGCGGATTTTGGAGTTTTCAAGAGAAAGATTCTGCGAAAGATTTACGGACCTTTACGCGTTGGTGATGGCAAATATCGCAGACGATTTAACGATGAGCTGTATGAGCTTTACAACGATATAGACATAGTGCAGCGAATTAAAATTCAGCGGCTCCGCTGGCTTGGCCATGTCGTTCGAATGGACAGAAACGCTCCTGCTCTGAAAATATTCAATGCGGTCCGCGATGCTGGTAACAGAGGAAGAGGAAGGCCTCCTCTGCGTTGGAAAGACCAGGTGGAGAAGGGCTTGGCTTCACTTGTCATTTCCAATTGGCGTCAGTTAGTACAGAAGAGAAATGACTGGCGTGCTGTTTTGGACTCGGCCAAAATCGCTTAGGCGGTTACAGCGCCAATAAAGAAGAAGACGATTATTATTATCGCTTTTCGTACCTCGACGTAGTCAGGCGTTTGGATATCGACTCCATCGTCAGCGACTGGGCTCGGGTTCGCCTTCTCCACTTCTTTCAGTGCTGCTGCCATTCAAAAGGGTCGAAAAGTATTCCCTCCATAATTTGAGTACGTTATGCACATCGGTCACTAAGTCGCCATGGTTGTTCCTACAGGAGTCTTGAAACCTTCCGTAAGTCGCTCAACTCGCTGCTAAAAATTTCGGGTGTTTTTTCTGTCGGCCAGCATTTCAATAAATATGTCTAATTTCGCTCTTCAGTTCCCTATAACGGTTCCCCATGGCTTGCGTTGCGCCAGATCGCAGCGTGGTCCTGTAGGCGCCACCTTTTTTATCTGCAGCTTCTTGACACTCCTTATCGTACCAGTAATGAGCGGCGAATGTGGTTCCAATGCTCGCGTATGTCGCGTTGTTGAAGAGTGCTCTCTCAGAGCAGGTGTGAGAGTCGAGTGGCTAATCAACAAGAATGATAGAATACAAGATTGCGCCGATTGCAGCAGAATTCGTGAGAGTAATTTTAGCGTGACGTCATCGTAGAGTTGACAACTGAGAGCGGCGAGAATGAGGGCGACTAGTGATGTGCTGAATTGTCCCCAATACTCGGTACCCAATACTTAAAAAAGATTTCGGTATCCGATACCGATTATTTACATTAAACCCTCGCCATTATATGCATTTCAGGTTTAGAAAAAACTTTCATTACTAATTTATATGATATCGGCTAAAACACTTGAACTTATCGCCACAGAAAAATATTATTTTATAAGTTTTAACCTTAGTAGATCCAAGGCTCAAGAAAAATACTTTGACGGATGAAGAAGCCTTTCAGGGGAGAGAT
>NW_023485575.1:0-1409 GCF_013731165.1 Rhagoletis pomonella | reverse complement strand
GCGGTCCTGATTCTGTACAAGCTACAACAACTGCTGAATCTTGCTCCGGCACTGGCGGGGCGGCATGTTGAGAAAATGGGCATAAATCTTATATGTTTTTTGGGTATTTTTTTTTTGGCCTTATAACAATTATATTCAACAATTTATATTGAGTTCGAGGCCATTTTTTAAATGAAAATTTATTGTGGAAAAGCAACAATAATTTGAAAAAATGGTAGAAGTGATAGCTATTTCGGAAATCACCACAATTCCTCATCAGACTTCTTTCAGTAGGATTCGAACCGACGATCCCACTGACTCAGCCAGTTGCCTATGCACCGTGCTAAGTACGCCTTGTAAATTATCGTTTACTTTTTTCCACTATTTTAATTTTTTTTATGCCAACACAATCAAGCGCAGCTATTCCGCTGCAATTCACTTGATAATGTGGTTGTTGGTATTGTTGGTTTTTTCCTAATAATTCTATTTTTAGAATGTTTAACTTTTAGGTGTGCTCGTCCTTAAGTTATTTGTTTTATCGGTTATTTTTTTATGCCTTATAACAATTGTATTCAACAATTTATATTGAGCTCGAGGCCATTTTTTAAATGAAAATTTATTGTGGAAAACAACAATAATTTGAAAAAATGGTAGAAGTGATAGCTATTTCGGAAATCACCACATTTCCTCATCAGACTTCTTTCAGTAGGATTCGAACCGACGATCCCACTGACTCAGCCAGTTGCCTATGCACCGTGCTAAGTACGCCTTGTAAATTATCGTTTGCTTTTTCCACTATTTTCATTTTTCTTATGCCAACACAATCAAGCGCTGCAATTCACTTGATCATGTGGTTGTTGGTATTGTTGGTTTTTTCCTAGTAATTCTATTTTTAGAATGTTTAACTTTTTCATGTTTACTATGCGTTATTTCCCTCAGTGAATCCATAACATTTTTCTGGATATTAAAATGCGTTTTTTCACTTAGTGTAGTGGTTTTTGAACTTTTATTCAAATTTGTGCAATCAAATCAAAAACCGGGACACTAAAACGAAACCCGGGACATTTTAAGGTTGGACCGGGACATCGGGATAACTAGTCTAAAACCGGGACATATCCGGGAAAACAGGGATGTCTGGCAGCCCTATCCCAAAGGTGATGTCACACTCCAAACTCGAAGGGCTAACCTAGAGCGGAATGTCTATAGGAATCTCTCTATACCTAAACCCTTATCGAATCATAATCCATCCACCTTGAATGGGCGCTATCATTCTCCAAAGAGGAAGTGTGGACGCTTTACCGGGCCTACTCCTACACCCGAAGCATATCCCACAAGTAAACGTGAAACCTATCACCAATTATATACGCATCCTCCAAGCTCACACACTTTCTCATGCAATAACACTCTCAAGCACGCATTTACCTCAACTC
>NW_023485574.1:850-1410 GCF_013731165.1 Rhagoletis pomonella | reverse complement strand
GCATGCGCTCCACGTTTTTCATTTTCAATTTCATAGATTGTTTATAATGACTTTTGCTAAAATTTCAAAATCAAAAGTTATCAAAACAAATTCTATGGGACTGAGAAGTATTATTTTCTACTTTTTAGTCCATTTATAAAAGCGTTGTATATTAAAAAGTTTTTTTTTATATTATTTATTTTCTACTTTTTAGTCCTGTCTGAATAAAATTTTGCAATAGATATTAAAATAATTCAACGATATTAATAGAAAGGTGCACACACATGCATTTACATATGTATGTACATACAAACGAGCACCAATTAATTTTATTTAAAGAATGGCGTCTCGTCTATTTCCGGTGTAGCAAACGTATTACAAGGGCGACATCTAGATGTCATCTACCTCGCCCTATTCACTATGCTTTTTTAAAGGAGCTTTTCAAAGCTTTGCTTTGGTGTCGGAACACTACATTGAAAGTTTCGGGATCCACAACATTGAAAGTTTCTGGAACACAACATTGCAAGTTGATAAAAGCGTTGTAAAAAATTCTAGAGCTTCTGAGAAAAAAGATTGAAATT
>NW_023485574.1:0-750 GCF_013731165.1 Rhagoletis pomonella | reverse complement strand
TATAAATAAGTGCAAGCTCCATAGGTTATCCAAAAATTGTCGGATTTGAAATCGGTGAAGTGGGTGACAATACGTACATACATATAAGCGTTTAAACATTTTCTTGAGAAATTTCTCAACGCGCCTCTATATATATAATTGGTCGGTGAGGCCAAACGACTTAGTTAGGGCGATCTGTGGAGTAGCATACACTTTCGGGACTATTTCGGGATTCTCGGAACTAATATCGTGACTGTTGGGACTTTCGGGGTTATTTAGGGATTTTTGGGACTTTCGGGACTATTTCGGGATTCAGGGAACTATTTTCGGAAGTTTGGGACCAATTTGAGGCCAAACGACTTAGTTAGGGCGATCTGTGGAGTAGCATACACTTTCGGGACTATTTCGGGATTCTCGGAACTAATATCGTGACTGTTGGGACTTTCGGGGTTATTTAGGGATTTTTGGGACTTTCGGGACTATTTCGGGATTCAGGGAACTATTTTCGGATGTTTGGGACCAATTTCGGATTTATGGGGTTTTCAGGATTCTCTGGAATAATGCGGCATTTTTTTTGCCTCCGTGTCTCTTCTTCGCCCATCACTCTCCCATACCCATCCCTCCACCGCCCTTTCATCCACCTTGGTTCACAGTAATTTACTTAATTTAATTTTTAACTAGAATTTTCATATATCATATTATACGTAATTGGTCAGTCATAATCGCATGCGCTCCACGTTTTTCATTTTCAATTTCATAGATTGTTTATAA
>NW_023485573.1:0-1410 GCF_013731165.1 Rhagoletis pomonella | reverse complement strand
TTGAAAGGTTTTCTGAAGATGATTTTTTCGACCAATTTCATGTCAAAACACGCAAACATGATTATATTATAATATAAACCTAAGCCATTCTTATTATTATTATTTTTTAAGCCGATAGCCCTGGCAGACTTACATAATAAAAATATTATTATTATTATTTTAACAAAATTATTGTGTTTAAGATTTAAGGTGCCATATTGGATCGGCCAATTTGGTTTCATTTATTTTGACTATAGATTCGAATTCAGCTCAAGAACCCCTACAGACTTCAATTCATGCGAATACACTAATTTTTTAAATAAAGGACACAAAATTGATATCAAATATCACTGTGCGCCGTCTACATTTTTTCACACTCAAAAGTAAGTTTTTGGTAAACATGTGAGCAAATCCCATTTTTTGACAACAACGTGTTTTTGGTCGAAAATGGTAGCTTACCTATCTTAGGAAATGCATTCAGTTTTATATAAAGAACAAGATCCCATTGCAAAATTGGCGGGCCGTAAATAACAGTTACTTTTTTTCAACAGCTAAATTTAGCGAGATATTTTTAGGTCAAAAATAAAAGTCCTTTCCTAATAATAACCAAACCGCTTATCCAAATTAAACAAGTTTGGTATCAACTGAAAGAGGACTAAAATAGCTTTAAAACTGAAAAATTTAAACCAGGAAAGCCAGCAGAAAGCCATCTATTAAAAAATATTTAAATAAAAAACGTTTTTTAATTACCTTAGAAAAAACGTTGGGTCAGGTATATGCATATCCTTTCTATTCAATTAGAAAAAAAAATATATAATGTAAATTGATTATTTTCCCTAATGGTTGAGTATTATTCCAAGCCCTCCGACTGCTTTGCTCAAGCGTCGGACGCCTGTTTTGGATTCAAACACGTTAATTTGGAGTTGAGTGAAAGAATGTATATATCACCACGTGCTTACAATCTATTACAATAGTTTAGTCATAAAATATCTTATTTACTATGCGTGACCAATTACATTGCTTAGTTATTTCCCCTTATTTACATTCATTGTTTATTTACTTTGGGTACTCATGTTGTATGCAGTGCAAGCCATTACGTGTGTTCTGCATGTGTCATCAATCCACACTCGATCGTCACAACAAATACGCCGACTCAGCAATATGAGCCACAAGTGTTTGATGTAGGTCAGGCACACTACATCCTACAGATACATTTTAATTGCTGTGTCCACATTTGACTAAATTATTATGTAATTCTACTTTTCTTTATCAGTATTTGACCCTTTTTGATATATACCTTTAAATGGGTTTTCACACTTTTTCTTGTTTCCTACTTTTACATATACAAATTCTCCTACTTGGAAATTTGCCTTTTTAGGGTTAGATGTACCTATAGTTATTAGATGGCCTCAGCGGTCCTACTGTGTCTAT
>NW_023485572.1:0-1410 GCF_013731165.1 Rhagoletis pomonella | reverse complement strand
ACTTTTTATACCCGAGCGCACTTGTGCACAAGGGTATTATAACTTTGTTCACATAACGGTTGTTTGTAACAGGCAAAACGAATCGAGATAGATATAGACAAATGTATACATAAATGATCAGAATGAAAAAAGAAATCGATTAAGCGGTGACTGTCTGTCCGTCCGTCCGTCCGTCCGTCCGTCCGTCCGTCCGTCCGTCTGTCCGTCTGTGCACACGATAACTCGAGTAAAAATTGAGATATCTTAACGAAACTTGGTACGTGCACTTCTTTCGGGCGTAGGACGGATGGTATTGAAAATGGGCAAAATAGGACAATAACCACGCCTACCTCCCATATAACGGTAATTTTCAGAAATACGAAAACTGCGATATTTTAGTAACTACTGAAGATAATTCACTCAAAATTTATATTTACAATGAGTTTTAGACGAAAAATAAGAATATTAAAAAATTTTGGCAAATGGGCGTAGCCACGCCTACTTATGGTTACATGTGTATATCTTGGTAACCGCTGCACCAATTTCTTCCAAACTTGGCACAGTTGTTGGCCCTGGTACAGCATACCAAATGGCCGAAAATTTTTAAAATCGGACAATAACCACGCCCACATCCCATATAACAGTAATTTCGAGAAATACGAAATCCTCGATAAATCAGTAAATATTGAAGCTAATTTATTCAAAATTGATGCTTGCAACAATTCTTTACCAGGAAATACGTTTATGATAAAATTTTGGAAAATGGGCGTGGCACCGCCCACTTATGATCACATATATTTATCTCGGTAACCGTTCTACCAATTTGTAACTCGGTACGGTTATTGTGCTTGCCACAAAACATTGAAAATTATTGAAATCGGACTAAAATTACGCCTACTTTTCATATAACGGTAAATTACAGAAATGCTTGAAATTTCGATAACTCAAAATTTAAGGGCGCTAATTTACTCAATTAATCGCCCTCAAATAATACTCACAATAATCTCTTAAAATAAGATTATTATGGAATTTTGGAAAATGGGCGTGGTAGCGCCCACTTATAGCTGTATAACTTTATCCTATCAAGTATAACTGAACATACTTAGGGAGTTCACAAGTCGTGCTATTTGTCATATTTGCTGTTTTGTACTATTTTTTTAGAACAGTTGTAAAATAAAACTTGTGAGCATCCCATACTTTTTCGTGTGCTATTGTACAATATTTTAACAATTATATTTGACAAAATCAAAATTATTAAAACAGCTTTAGAAAGTTTCTAATGCCCAGAAGAAGCGAGAAAAGCAAATTAATGGCTGCGATTTGCGAGAAGTACGCGCAGGACGCAACGATGGAAGGAAGTGAGTCGTCAAATAAGTCATTTATGAGTTTTTTAAATTTATTTGGTGCATTTTTGTTAGGCGATGAAGATGA
>NW_023485571.1:0-1410 GCF_013731165.1 Rhagoletis pomonella | reverse complement strand
GTTATTACGGGTAAAATATATAAAAACTGACCTTTATACTATCCCGAATTTGAGGTGGTATTTTATACACCTTTACTACCTGGTACCTGCAAATCCACCACTATCCAAATTTCATACCTCCTTTTCCTAGAACCCGAATTTTCGTAATTCGTAATTCGTAGCTACGCTACGAAAAACGAAAAATCCGCATGCTGCAACCCTTGCGGAAACATGTGCAGCATTGCCAGCTATCAGTTGTTTTTCGAAGATAGCTGAATGAAGGAAAACAAAGTGGAAAGGAATTTAAAAAACACTCATCATGTGCTTGTTTATTGTAAAATTGGTTAATTTTACATATTTTGAGGAAAATTATGGATTCTGATGTATTTGCAATTATAGCAGCAGAGTAAGCAGGCGCTATGGCAATGAATTCACACAGGTATGCGGAGCTGTCGGGCATAGTAACCATGGGCGCATCTATGTCAGCTTCTGGTTGAATTGTTGAACCACAAGCCAGAGAACTCCTCCTATGCCTGAAGCTCTGGTTCTCAATCCAGTTAATGCAATAACAGCTTCTTCCAAGCCATTGAAAACATGCACTTGTCCACCACCTGTTGCGCTTGCTTCTGCCTTCGGTCACGCTTAGGGATTATAACCCTTACTAAATAGAATTTCCTTTCTGTGTTGCGGGGAAGGGCTTCCGCATGTCTAAGGTATACAACATTTTTTGTGTATGTCACACCGGAAATTTGAAACATTTATCTTAAATAAATGTGAATCCTTTGATTACACGTGTATTTTAAAGTTTTTGGATTCAGGTTATGCGTTTGGACACAACAACCGAAAATCATTGTACAAATAACTAATCCGGACCCAAGTTTCTCAATAAGGGGCAACAAAGATTTTTTTTTGCTCGTTTATATAAGCAGTGGATAAAAATATACGTATATGCGAAAGGCAAATTTATCTGTTTAAATGAACACCACTAATATTTCTTGTAAACACACATCGATTTACATCTTTTATTTCGCCTCCGACACAGAATTGTTTTCGTACAAAATTACGCAAAAAAGCTTACTCGTTCATTTTTAGGCATGCCATTGTTACGAATTTCGAAAGTTCGAAAATACGATTCGGATTGCAGCATACTATTTCTACGATTCGTAGCAAAATCGGAATACTGTAGTATTACAGTAAATACACCACTCTAATGCATTTACAAATATCGACCGCACACGATATCAATGCCATCATGACCCACATAAGTCATAATGAACTCAGCGGGAATTCAACATCAAACGTTCAAAGGCACAGTTCAGCTTACACTTGCCAATTGCATTACTCAAGACAGGCACACTGACCAACTCACGTGACGATCAGCTTAACAGATCGTCAGCGTCAGTTTGGCAGTGCGACTGCCAAAATAACTAT
>NW_023485570.1:0-1410 GCF_013731165.1 Rhagoletis pomonella | reverse complement strand
CTATCCAAAAACTGAGATCACAAATTTTTTTTTAAATCTACTACATTTTTTCCATATTCTACCACACAGAATTTTTTGGAGTCCGATCACTGGACTGAGCTTGGGCTCAACGACCCTCCGACGAAATACTTGACGGTAGTCCCGTGAGCTACGGACTTTGGATGTAAACAGGTTAGTCCTGGTTTCAAAGAACCACTTGAGGGTGACGCACTATTACAACGGCACTAGTAATTCCATAAAAATAATGTATAAAACAATAAAAAGGTGGATTAATACATACATAGATGAGACATTTAAACTTTGTATAAAAAAAAAATTTCAAACATGTTCCTTAGCCACGTGACCATTCAATACAGCAAAGTGGATGTTATTTACCCTGCAGTAAATCAAACTGGTTCAGAACTAGTGCAGAACTATCTTGAAAAGGGACGGCGCTGGTTCTTCATTTACCACAAATCAATGCTTTTAACTGTCTTTTTTAACATGGCGATGTGCTACGAAGTGACAATTGCACCCCTCTGCAGAACTTTTGAACTCGTTCTGAACTGGTTCCATTTTGGACAGATGTGGGAAAATATGTTTTTATGAGAAAAAATTTCGATTATATTTTTTGATATTTTCGTTTTTTCTTTTCCTTTACAAATTGCATTTTATTTGTTTTTTTATTTATGTATATTAACCGCCCAATTCTGTGGTTTCTTGATAAATTTCTTGTAAAGACATTTTATCAAGATTTTTATCAAATAAAAGCTTCCTTCGCATTATGTGTCAACAGTTGTGTTTTCGTATTCTCCAGCAAAAAATATCCAGTAACTTGCCAGTAATCAAATTTCGGAGAGTAAGCCAATATTTACTCCCAATGAGTGAAATATGCAAGAAAGTACGAAAACGGACAACCAGCAAGAAATTGCTAGTTTTATGAACAGCTGATTAATTTGTTATTTTCCGATGCAATTTTCTTAGAAAACTAGTACTTTCCATCTTATTATATATTTAAATAGGTTTATTTTGTCAATCTCAACTCTAAAAGCACCACAAACAATATTTTGTTAAAGTGAATTACATTAAGCATCATGCCATAAGCTATTTTTCTTACTAGCAAATAGTTGCTAGTAAAAATTTATCCAGTAAAAATCCAGTAAAACTTCCAAGCTCAGCTGTCAGTTTTGCTCTCTCAATTTCCCCTCTTTTGCTAGATTCTTGGAAGTTTTTGCGTACGAAAACGACATCCAGTAACAACCAGTAAAATTAGTACTGGATTTACTGGATAGTGCGTACGCGAACAGGACTAATATTTATAAAACAAAAAGCTCTACGATTTCCACATTAGTGGAACTGATTTCATTGTCATATATGTAAAATATGAATTTAAAAGCAAATAAAGTAATGCAAAAAAAATATTTTTTTAAA
>NW_023485569.1:0-1410 GCF_013731165.1 Rhagoletis pomonella | reverse complement strand
AGTAACAACGAATACACATTTTGGTTTTTATTTCATTGAAATATTCTACCTGGTTCAAAAGATATGTGCAAAAAGGTCGCGCAAGGTATGGGTACGTAGGTAGCAAATACACTGGTATAACTGGTTTTTGTATTTTATATGCAGCTGCAAAGGTTGTTTTCACACGAGGTGTTGTTATAAATGCTGCCTGTTGATATTTTCATTATTGTTTTGGTGCTCAAAAGTGTAAGAAGTGAAAATATAAGTGAAAATAAATATAACTGAAACTATAAATAACTGGATACGAAATGACTTCAAGAAGAAACGAATATTTATCAAGTGCAGCATATAGAAGGTAAAAAATGTAAAATAAGCAACAATGTAAACATATACTAATTATACCTTTCATGAGCATGAAATGGTATTATAACTTTGGTCCGATGTTTGTAAGTACCAGAACAAAAAGAGATAGACCCATTAAAATGTATACTTATATGATCAGAACGTCGAGCTGAGTTGATTTATCCATGTCCGTCTGTCCGTCTGTCCGTCTGTCCGTCTGTCTGTCTGTTTGTATGCAATCTAGTCTCTCAGTTTTCGAGATATCCGGATCAAATTTGGTAGGTGGGTATATTTTTATAATGTATTAATCATTTGTCGGAACCGGAAGAATCGGACCACTATAACATATAACTCCCATACAACTGATTGTTCAGATATGAGATTTTTCGTTATAACTTCTCCATTTATGCAGCTACGAACATGAAATTTTGCAGCACTTGCACCCATTATCAACAGAATGCTTACAGTGAAAATTACAAAGATCGGGTCACTATAACCTATAGCTCTCATACAACTGATTGTTCAGATATAAAATTTTCCGTTATAACTCCTCCATTTATATAGCGGGGACCAGGAAATTCTGCACTGTTTTCAATAATTATCAACAGAAAACTTACAATGAAAATTGGAAAGATCGGATAACTATAACCTATAGTTCCCATACAACTGATTGTTCAGATATGAGATTTTTCATTATAATTCATCCATTTATTTAGCTAGGACCATGAAATTTCGCGCTGTTCTCACTCATTATCAGCAGAAGACTTACAGTTAAAATAACGAAGATCGGGTCACTATAACCTGCAGCCCCCATACAACTGATTGTTCAGATATAAGGTCTTTTATCATAACTCCTCCATTTATGCAACTAGGAACATGAAATTTCGCACCATTTTCACTCATTATTAACAGAATACGTACAGTGAAAATAACAAGGATCGGGTGACTACAACATATATCTTCCATACATCTGATTGTTCAGATATGGGATTTTACTGTAAAACTCCTTTATTTGAACAGCTAAAACCGATAAATTTCGTAAGATATTTTATAAATAATAATACAAAGTCTACTGAGAAAATCGTCAAA
>NW_023485568.1:0-1410 GCF_013731165.1 Rhagoletis pomonella | reverse complement strand
TTGGCTTTGGCAATTCAAAGGCAGATGTCGCTGATCGCCTAAGTTCTCCGAAATTGTCGAACTGGTAGGCACATACTAGTTAATGAACTAGTATATTTTCTAACTGGTTTGGCTTTTCACTGCAGGGCATGTAGTGGATGAGTATGAGTACGTGCGTCTACTTTCAATTCTTTTCTTGTTCCCTTTTACGAATGTGTCAGTCATTTATTTAAAAAGACAGTAAATGTCAATGTGAGCCGTACAGCTGTAACGAAGGAAATAGCTTATTTTAATAACCGAATAGTAGATAGATTCGCAGTTAGTGAGCCTTCGTCTGGCCATTGTTATGCTTAACGCTGTAAGATATTCGGTGTGAGTGTGTGCGAATGCGTACTGGTAGCATTTGCAAAGAGCGAGCGAACCCATGTACATGTATGGAAGTGTGTAGAAAGTAGACTTTTGTAGACTATGTGAAAGTAACTTTTCCTTAGAAACAAGCAAAAAATGAAAATATTTAAACTTATAAGTATTTCTTTTATTTCATATAGTTCAATGACTTCGTCAGTAGTTACTGTTAAAAAGTGGCCCTTTTTATACGTCGTTCCCTTAAAGTTTACTGATTTAACTTTTAAATTATTTGCGAACAAAGATTCAAAATCTCGAAAATTCACGATATTGTTAAAATACCTACAATCTTTAATCCGAAAATGCTCAGTTTGTTCATATTGCGTTTGGTTAGGAAACCCATCATTATGGACCCTTATAAATATTGTAAACTTTAAAGATGCGTTCATGCTTAGCCTATAGGTTATATTTTTTCTGGAAGTAATACTTCTTGCATACATTTTTGCTTCCTTGTGCTTAGATTCAAATCGAAAAGTCCATAAGTATTTAAGAGGGCCTGATTGTTTTATGACACGCACATAATGATTTAAAAAGTTAAATTTAGGTTTATGGGGCTTGTGAAACAATTCCAAATACTTTTCATTATGGGATTTTATTAAAGAGTCTAACTTAATTAAATAATTTATATATAAATGAGCTGCTATTAATCATTCCAATACGTTACCGTGACATGTAAACCGTGTCATGTCAACCGTTACCGTGACTTCAGCCGAAGTGGAATTGGTAGCTGGCGAGTCAAGAGATTGATTTTCAAACCAATTTTTGATATTTGAGTTCATACTTAGAGTCGAAGCATATTCTTCTGGAAACTAAAAAGAAAATCGTTAATATTTAAACAGATTATAGTAGTTACAACTTTATAAATAAATATATTACGTTATTGTGCTTCCAAAGCCTAATTTTTTCCCTTAGTTCTGCTCTATAACCGATATTTTCGTTCCCTGGAAATACCAACGCCAAGTTGTCACAGTTTATGTATTTCAGCCATTCATATGTGATTCCAGAAGCTTTAGATGGGTCAGTAAA
>NW_023485567.1:0-1410 GCF_013731165.1 Rhagoletis pomonella | reverse complement strand
GTAATATGTAGTACTAGGTTCCAGCATAAGAACATCCACCAAGCTACATGGCTGTCTCCAGATCGAAAAACGAGAAACCAAATCGACCATGTTGTGATAGACGGAGTCCCCAGTCGGTCCCCGCCATAGGTTACAAGGTCTTATCGAGCGTATTGTGCGAAAGACTGAAGCCCACCGTCAACGAGCTGATTGGACCTTATCAGTGTGGCTTTAGGCCTGGAAAATCCACCATAGATCAGGTATTCACAATACGCCAAATCTTGGAAAAGACCCGCGAGAATAGGATCGACACACACCATCTATTTGTCGATTTCAAAGCCGCTTTCGACAGCACGAAGAGAAGTTGCCTTTATGCCGCGATGTCTGAATTTGGTATCCCCGCGAAACTAATACGGCTGTAAAATGACGTTGAGCAATACCACCAGCTCCGTCAGAATAGGGAAGGACCTCTCCGAGCCGTTTGATACCAAACGAGGTTTCAGACAAGGGGACTCCCTTATGGTGATTTCTTTAATCTTATGTTGGAGAAGATAATAAGAGCCGCAGAACTGAACCGCTCAGGCACAATACTTTATAAGAGCGTACAATTGCTGGCGTATGCCGACGACATCGATATTATCGGTAAAAACAAGGGCTACGTCTGTTCTGCCTTCTCGGGATTGGATAGAGAAGCAAAGCGAATGGGTCTGGTGGTGAACGAGGACAAAACGAAGTATCTCCTGTCAGCACACAAACAGTCAGAGCATACGCGTCTTGGCACCTACGTCACTGTTGACAGTTACAAGTTTGAAAAAGTAGACGACTTCGTTTATTTGGGAACCAGCATTAACACCAATAATAATGTCAGCCTTGAAATCCAACGGAGAATCACTCTTGCCAACAAGTGCTACTTTGGGCTGAGTAGGCAATTGAGAAGTAAAGTCCTCTCTCGTCGTACAAAGATCACACTCTATAAGTCACTCATCATGCCTGTGCTGGTGTATGGCGCGGAAGCATGGACAATGAAAGCATCTGATGAGGCGGCTCTTGGAGTTTTCGAGAGAAAGATTCTGCGAAAGATTTACGGACCTTTACGCGTTGGTGATGGCGAATATCGCAGACGATTTAACGATGAGCTGTATGAGCTTTACAACGATATAGACATAGTGCAGCGAATTAAAATTCAGCGGCTCCGCTGGCTTGGCCATGTCGTTCGGATGGACAGAAAATATTCAACGCGGGCCGCGATGCTGGTAACAGAGGAAGAGGAAGGCCTCCTCTGCGTTGGAAAGACCAGGTGGAGAAGGACTTGGCTTCACTTGGCATTTTCAATTGGCGTCAGTTAGCACAGAAGAGAAATGACTGGCGTGCTGTTTTGGACTCGGCCAAAATCGCTTAGGCGGTTACAGCGCCAAATAAGAAGAAGAAGAA
>NW_023485566.1:0-1410 GCF_013731165.1 Rhagoletis pomonella | reverse complement strand
AACTTCTGCAGGAGGTGGAAAACGGAGTACCTTACCGAACTACAGAAACGGATAAAGTGGAAACATCCTAAATCCAACATAAAAGTGGGAGATATGGTGGTCATAAAAGAGGATAATCTTCCACCTAACGAATGGAGATTAGAAAGGGTGGCTAATTTGCACCCAGGTTCTGACAATCGGGTTCGTGTTGTCGACGTGAAAAGGGCAGAGTGACAAGACCGCTTGTCAAACTAGTATTACTACCACCCAACGCTCCAGAGACTGATGAAACAACATCCTCTACCTAAGCTACAAGCCAATATTAATTCGACGCCTGAACGGTTTTTATCATAGATTCTCGAAGACTTAATTAATCCCACTTCCATTAATTTCTAAGAATTCCACCTCTCATCAAAAAGCATCAACAGGGATCGGAGTATTAAACAAAAAAAGGTATATATATTGCAACGAAAATAGAAATGTATAGCAGCAGGTAAATAATGGAGCCCCAGCCATAGTCGTAACCCTCCCTAGATACATGCTTGATAAATGATTACTATAAGTTACAATACCACTCAGAAAAACTTACCAGTCTCTGCTGAATTCTCGTAGATGCCTTAATTTGTTTCAGGGAGCTGTCTTGGCTTCATTACAGCACGGGAGCTTAATTGCTTTATCTGCTGGAGCTCATTCTGGTTTATCTACGTATGCTCGCACGCCTGCCGGTTAAGATAATTACCCGGACGCACAGCTAGTGGATAACCGATAATCCCAGAAATCCTGCCCCCACCGTCAGTTACATGCACACGTTTTCATATTTTCACCTTTCCATCTCCTCTCCATTTCCGAACTGATTTTTTTTATAAGCCCCCGCTCGACACGCAACAATAGAAATGCCAAGTCACAGACGTGAATTTCGAAAAATATTTTATTGAACTTCATACCAATCTTCACAAAGAACTTTGGTGTTTTTTATTAATCAATTCTAATCTAGAAGTCACAAATTTCGCTTATGTCAATATTCCACAAATTCTATCCGAAGCAATAAAGTTTGAGTTAACAATGTTAAGCTATATATTGGTTCTTTTTTCTCAAAAAACTTAGAGTCCATATCGAAGTATACACAGAATTTATTTTATTTTTTTTCCTATATATACACGTTCTCTCATTTCGTTTCTTTTACATTCCATGGTAAGTTAGCGCAATGTGGTAAGAACATTAAAACGACTCCACCTTATAGCACGAATGCATTCATCGGGTTAAACACCGGTCTAGAATTTAGCATAGGGCAGACATGGGCACTTTTTTGCCCGCGCAGTAGCGAAAGTGCGAGCGCGGGCTGGAGAAAGGGAAAAACAGTTTACGGGATGAAGGGTATGAAAAGTTGCGAAAAAATTATTTATATCCCACCGACATCATGTTCATCGCAGT
>NW_023485565.1:0-1411 GCF_013731165.1 Rhagoletis pomonella | reverse complement strand
CCCTATACTACCCTCAATAACATCACCAACAACCTCCCTATTACCCCAACACTACCCCCAACACTACCACCAGCATTACCCCCGGCACTACCGACAACACAACCCTCAATACCATCCCCAACCTTACCCCCGTTAGACCTACCGGGGGGTTTCCCAACCCGATTATTTTTCCCAACCTTTTTCCACTCCAAACCCCGTTTCCGAGCACCAGAAGCACGGCCAGAAATGTCTCCCACATTTCCATCCGAACTTACCCCACAATTCCTCGGTCCCTTCCTCTTTTTCATTTCCGGCGACAGCTCCTCCGCTCCCGACGAAGAGTCATCCACGACCATTGATCCTTCGGACTCATCACTGCTGGCAGGATCCTTCTGGCCCCTCCTATTACGTGGAGGCCCCATACCGGTATTCTGCCTTCACCACAGGCTTGCCGATCAACGGCACTACCAGATACAAAAACCCTAGCCTAGAAATCGACAGACGTCAAGAGAGCACGCCCCGAACAAAAGTATTAATGCTCTAAAACTCGGTTAGCAACCACGCGCAGAAACACTCCCTAGTAGCAGCAACCCAACGGACGGCTAAAGCTAGCGCGGAGACGTAGCCCACCCCAAAAACACCGTGGCTAAAAGCCCGGCAATGGCCACCACAAAGCCCCAGCAGACAGAACACAAGTTCCTCGCTTGAGGAAAGGTCCACCGATGCGGTTACTACGCCGAACCGTACCGTGAGCTATAAAGCTGCAACTAGAATTATCTTTCTGCACAAAGGTCACAGACCCAGTATATCAACAAGACCACAATTGGCCAGAAAGTTGACCTCAATCAATCCACCGAAACCCAAAGCCCGAAAAAGCACTGGGCCACAGCACGACGCACCAAATGGTTTCCAGCAACTAGCAAAGAAATGTTCCTCACGTTGAGCAAATGCTCAACCTGCACTTGTGAAGAATCTCCAAGAACAACGATGCACGCGAACCTCACCTTCCCGATAACGCGCAACCGAAAACCGACAATACGGTGCTTCCAGCGTCCAAAAACACGCAAAAAGCACCTTAAAATGCCTTAGAACGCCCCAAAGCTCCCTAAAACGAAAATCCCCAAATAATCCAAAAAACGAAAAAATTCACCGAAATTCCGAAAAATCCAAACCCCACCGAAAAAATCGGGATTAACGTCACTAGAACAGCGAAAACTCACAATTTTGGGCAATCAAAACAAAAACGATCGACCACGACGAATCACAATAGCAGCAATTGTATGCAGCGGCAATGACCAGTGTTGCCAGGTCTTCGGCATGAGAAAACGTCCCTCTTGGTCTGAAAAAACGTAATTTCTTACCCAAAAATGTCTTTTTCAAATGAATGTACAAAAAATTGTTCTTATTAAACTTTTATTGTATACAAAGGTAC
>NW_023485564.1:0-1411 GCF_013731165.1 Rhagoletis pomonella | reverse complement strand
TGATCCACTAACTCACCAGTATGTAGATTTCCGTGTATTATTCTCAACGAAAGAAGTGTTTAAACTCTGGAAGACGTTAACTTGGTTGATGGCTTCTAAATTCTCGGAATATTGATTAAATAGTCCTATTAAAAAAAAAAATTAGCTTATTTTTCTGCTTAGGCCGGTAGAACAGTTGACTCCAGACTGTGATCGATGGTTGATTATGTCGCGGAAATTAACGCAACAGTGACTAGCTATGCAACTGATTCTAAGTTGATCGAGCAATTTCTAAGTTCTTGGTGATTAATTACCTAAATGTTGGGCCTGGACTAAAGAAACTTATGTATGAAGTGATAGTTTTTTTTTTTTTTTAATACGTAATTTTGAACTAGTCAATCATAGCGATAATGAAGGTAACTTTTAAGTTGTGTATCGTCTTTCTCTATGTTAATGCCGAAAGTTGCTGGTACAGCTGTCCCCCCACTGGTAAACTATTACAAGTAAAGGCTTATCTTTCCATCAATTTTTCCTTCTGCAACCCTTTTTTGTTAAAGAAAACACAAAATATGAAACTCGACTTATCTACTAATTGTTTACCTGCTAGTGTGTCCAAGCGGAAGTTAAATTAAGCTAAATGTGTTTGCGATGCGGACTCAGTTTGTAAACCGATTGTATTTACGCGTAGTGGTTTATACTGAAGAAATTGTCTCATCAGTCTCCGTGGTATGGGGTGGTAGTAATACTAATTTGACAAGCGGCCTTGTCACCCTGCCCTTTTCGGTCATGATATCCACAACACGTACCCGGTGATCGGAGCCTGGGTGCAAATCGATCACTCTTCCCAGTCTCCACTCATTGGGTGGTAGATTATCTTCTCTTATGACTACCAAATCTCCCACTTTCATATTTGATTTAGGATGCTTCCACTTGATCCGCTTCTGTAATTCTGAAAGGTATTCTGTTTTCCACCTTTTGCAGAAGTGTTGATGTAAGGCCTTCAGTTTCTGCCAGCGATTGACGATCGACGCAGGGTTTTCATCGACGTCGATCTCTGGTGGAGCTAATAGATGTCCGCCGACTAAAAAATGACCCGGAGTTAAAGGCTCCAGGTCAGATGGTTCATTGGAGGCTGGGCTTAGCGGACGTGAATTTAGACACGATTCAACGCGACACAGGAGCGTACTGAATTCTTCAAACGTGTATTTCGAACTAGACGCTATCTTTTTAAAGTGACCTTTAAAGCTTTTCACACCTGCCTCCCACAGACCACCCATGTGGGGAGCTGCGGCAGGTATGAAATGCCAACTCAGGGCCTGATGGGCATACTTTGATAGGGTATTAGTACGAGCTTCTGCTATCAAGGTTTTAAACTCAGTTTTGATTGCCCGTGATGCTCCAACAAAATTGGTTCCGTTGTCAGAGTAAACAT
>NW_023485563.1:0-1411 GCF_013731165.1 Rhagoletis pomonella | reverse complement strand
CGTAAAAGCGGCGCTTTTCGCAAACGTTCATAATTGAGCTTTTTTACTTTAAGTGCCTGTAGGAAATTTTCCTTCTTGTTTTAAATAGTATTTTAATATTGTTATATGGGCAATTCTCAATTAGTTGAAACTTTCGCATGACTCGACAGCTTTTATTCGGACATAAATTTATTAACACACATCAGGTTAAATATATAGATACAAAGAAAGGCCCAGCGTACATATTTTTTAGCCAAATATGCATATAATTCAGAAATAAAATATTCACAAATAAAAGTGTGACTCTCCTATTTTTTCACGTTGCAAAAACTGGTGCGCTGATTCATGATGTTTGAGTTTATAATGAACTTTTAGTATTTGGAGAGCAGATTAGAATGCAGTGCGTTACAGTCCATCTCCACAGGCATAAGGTTTTGCCTACCAACTGTCATTTTTATTGCCTGATAAACATTTTATCAGAAGCTATATTTGTGCCTGGGTATTTTTTTAGTTCACTGAGGAAGGTGGCTCACAGAGATACTTCATTGCCAGTGTAAATAAAGGGATAAATTTGTCATTTTGATAAATGAACTGTCAAACTTTGTATGGAAATCTATTTAACCAATGTTTATCACTTCATAAAATGACTTTGGTGGATAAATGTATAAATTTCAGCAAAATTAAACTCTTACAGGTTGCCAGGTAGTCGAACACATAAAAGCAAATGAACACAATGGACGAGGTAAGATTGAAACGTAACTAGCCATATAAGTTAAATAATAAACAGTTTTATGCAATTATTTACCAAAATGCGTTCATGAAAGAATGCGGATAAACTGATAAATTTAGGAAATTTATCCCTTTATCACTTTAGATGAAGACCCCTAATAATAATAAATTTGTGCTTACGCATTTATTAGTGTTTGACCGAGCTTCTCCTCCAATTTGTGGCGTGCGTATTGATATTATCACCAAAGGGAGGGACCTACGGTTTCACGCGGACTCTGAACGGCTATTGTATTTTTATGAAGCTATTTTCATGGCAGAAATACACTCGGAGGTTTGTCATTACCTGCCGAGAGTCGACCGCTATTAGAAAAACTTTTTTTGTTTTTTTTTTTTATGTTGGGTTGAACCCAAGGTTTATATATAAGAGAGAGGCAGGTCCGTTATTCTTTTCTCGCAAAATTGGGCGACAACAACAGCGAAAACAAGCAGCGTAAAAAAACATAAAATTGAAATGAAGTGAAGCGATTTCAAACCAATTGTAATCGATAGCTTATTCGAAAATACATTTACAGTTAATTTTAGCCAAATTTTTACTCATGCCTGTATCTCGAAAAAGCCACAAAATCGGATTTTTCACTGCGGTAAATTTTTGTGATATTTTCATTTCAACTCGCTAGATCTCAGACGGTTGTGTATCGATTGA
>NW_023485562.1:0-1411 GCF_013731165.1 Rhagoletis pomonella | reverse complement strand
TTTTTTTCCTAATTGCAAATTCTTGCTGGCAAAATTTTTTCCGGCTCGAATTTGTAACTTCTCCCAAGAAATAGTCTTTTTACTCGTGATTTATTTAAACAAAACATGTGAAATTTATGTTGTTATTGTTGGTTGTACTAGGCTATAATGATAAAATAGGCTCATGTACAAGAAAAGACTTTCTTCACTTTGCTGCCCCATGTGAAATTTAGTTGAAACATTTTAGCCGTTTTTAGCCGGTTTTATTTGCCAATTTAGCCGGTTCGTCCAAAAAGTTCTGGCAACACTGACTGTGGTTGAGGCCAGATTAGAACTATTTCTATTTTTCCAGATAAGGTTCTTCGTCTTCTTTTATGTCAAACTCATACAAATTCGTGATGTCGCTGCCGCGTTCAAAAAAATCATGTCGTCATCGACAAAGCGTTTAGATAATGAAGATAACAAATCGGAAGCTGTGGCCCGTAGCTTGCCGTTTCCAATGTGTTCAGAACTTAAGAATGCGGATAAAGTGAAAAATTTAAGCAATTTATCGCTTTATCAATTTATATGAAGACCCTAAATATTTCATGTATTACTGCAGATAATGCCAACTTTTTTGTGGTAAGGTAATTTAAGCAATTTTAAATCAATACACACTTATTAACAGCTCTACTAATATGATGAAATAAGTAAATTTACCTTGCGTGTTACTATATTTAATGCATAAAAAATACATTAAAAAAAATTAAAATTTCCAAACCAATAATTTATTGAGGTGGCAGTGCTATTTACTTGAGCAATTTACGAAAAGTAAAACGTCATAAGCTCAGTTTGTGTCAAAAAAATGTCAATGTGAAACTGCCTTCTTTTTTGTATCATGCAGACAACTATTAGACCCCTCTACCTCCCATATTTTCCATAATTCCGTACTCCGGGGTTACCAATATAAAGCCCACCCCTTTTTAATATTAATTTAATTTGCTAAAGGTTTTTTTCGTAAAGCGATTTGCAAAAACGTACCCCCTATTATGAATCTTCATACGATAGACGAAAAAACGTATGCAAGCGTTGTGACGAACTCCGGGTTATGCCGCCGGGTTCTCAACAAAAATAATAAGAGTTGGTTTCCGGTTTATAGCAAAGCACTCGTCTGTCTTGGTCGTACGTTAAGAGGACAGGAGTAGAACCTACTCGTTCATCTCCGGTTGGTGGGTGTAGCTCCGTCCCACCAAATATAATTACGGCTATAGTAAAGGAGCGGGAGTAGAACCTACCCACAAACTTCCAAGAGAGGGAGTAGAACCTTCCCGTCTCTAAATACCTGGCTGAGATCTATAGGACTGGGAGTAGAACTGCCCGTCTTCTGATACCTAGCAGAGCCTACCCTTAGCGTACTAAAGCTCCTAACTCAGTAGCAGTCGCCTGACGACTC
>NW_023485561.1:0-1411 GCF_013731165.1 Rhagoletis pomonella | reverse complement strand
GTTTTTCATAAACCTCTAATGGGCAAGCAGCGTGTAACCGAGCGTCCCTTTCAACGTCTTTTTTAGATTTTATGGGTCCCTATCCTCGTATGTGTGATGGTAATGTTTATGTGTTTGTATGTCTAGACCACTTCTCAAAATTCGTGTTTCTGAAACCAATGCGAAAAGCAACTTCAGCAGAAGTCGTAAAATTTCTCGAACGTGAAGTTTTCCATGTATTCGGTGTGCCCGAATATGTCCACTCGGACAATGGAAAGCAATTCGTGTCGGAAATATTTAGCAACTTTTTAGATAAGTATGGCACGAAGCACGTGAGGACCGCTTTTTATTCACCCCAGGGTAACGCAGCTGAGAGAGTCAACCGGTTCGTGCTGCAGATTATACGATCATTCATAAAAGACAACCAAAAGAACTGGGATCGTCATGTCAGCGATGCGGCTTTCGCGCTTCGTAGTGCGGTTCACTCGGCAATCAATATATCCCCGTATCACGCCACTTTCGGTATGCCTATGATACAGCATGCTGCATCATATGAGCTATGCCGAAAGCTGGGCTCGCTGAAGGATGTTGATTGCGTCGTAGAGACCCCTGGCGACAGAATGCAACTGATAAGAAATAAAATCGAGAAAGAGCTGAAGTTAGCACACGACCGAAGTAAGAGAGTTTATAACACGAGAAGTAGAGAAGTTAGGTTTCAAATCGGACAAGTGGTATACCGCCGAAACTTTAGGCAAAGTTCTCAAATTGATAATTATAACGAAAAATTGGCTCCGAAGCAAGTTAAGTGCATAGTGTTGAAAGTAATCGGGAATTCTATGTACGAACTCGGAGATCCAAGTGGAAAAAAGATCGGGGTATACCATGCTAAGGACATTTTTGCTAAATAAAATTTTTGGTTAATGTTTTGTAGTTAAATGTTCAATGTTAATTGTTTGTATTAGACCTGACTACTTTTATCGACCTTGACCTCGTTTTTATGTTTATTGTTAGATTTAATTAATTAATCTATTTATTTAACTAAACTTGACTATACCTTGTAATTATTTGACCATTTATTTATACACCTTATTTATACACATGTATTTATTTATTTATTTTCTTATTTATTTTGTTTATTTATACAACGATAGCCTACTGTGATAGTTTCATTTTTTTTTTCTTAATACTCTCTGTGATATTTTCAACTATTCATTGAAGGGTACCTATGTACATGTATGTATGAATGTAGATGGGTGCGAGCGTATCCCTGTGTGAATGCGTGCATATGTATGTGTATAAATTTTTTTGAGTGAAAGTAACACGAAATTCCTTTCGAGTAGAGAATCGGGGAACGATCGCCAAATAATTGAAATGAAAAGTTAAATCAAAAGTCACCTTGAAAGCGATTGAACGCGTATCGGAGTGGTAAAGT
>NW_023485560.1:0-1411 GCF_013731165.1 Rhagoletis pomonella | reverse complement strand
TAAAAAATATATGAACTTCTTTTGTTTTTTAAAATAATCAAATCTAAAACTTAAAAAAAATAATAATAAATAAAATAAAACCAAAAAAAAAAAATCTAAGGGAGTGAGAGAGAATTGCATACCAGTGCTTTGCTCACTCGGCCATTGCGACAGTTGGAGTGACGCGAGAAAAATTATACTCCAACATCTCCATTTGGAGCATAGTCAAAAACTTTCCGTCACAACAACTATTCATTATGAAAGTAGACGAGCGAAAATTTTTTGTAGGACTTTCATGTCAAAATAAACAAAATCTTTCAGACTATCTTGCCAACGGTCTTCCAATTGTCTTACAAAAGACTAAATGTAAGTCTTAGCCAGAATTGCCTTGTAAATCAAAGGCCTAGTGCCTCGTTTTCTATATGAGCAAACGTGTTATTGGTCGCAAATGGTGGTTCACGTATTTTAGAAAATGCATTATCTTCAGTTTTGTATAAAGAACAAGATTCCATTGCGGCATTGTGTTGAAATGGACATTTAAAAAATATAATAAAAAGCAAAAATAACCACTCTTGCTCAGATATTCGTAGAGGCGTCTGTAACGTATACGCCCCGTAGCACCATACGCTGTCATCTAACTTGTTTACGCGCACGCCTTAACTTAAAATACATATTATTTAAAAGTAGATACCTAAATATTGACGACTAAGCTTTTTACACAATATTCCTTATGCACGTATATATGTATATATTACTTTCTTCATATATATAACAATTTTAAAATGAATTTCGAGTGCACCAACAAAAATTGTATAAATGGAATTTTAGTTTCTCAAATCGACTAGGATCTTTCTATCTTTTACTCCTAAACTACTTCCTAAAACTAATGACGCTCTATTTTAGCATAAACCTGAATTAAGGAAAAACTTCTCAAAATGAGAAAATTTTTCGTAATATTAACAAAAAACTCTAAAATAAGGATACAGTTTTCTTGTTTTAAGTTATTGCTTTTTTGTGCGTGCAAGGAGAATGCTTTCGCCTTTTTTTCCTGCCGAAAGAAAATGATTTCCAGTTATGGCGCATGAAAATTGCTAAGTGGGATGCGTACATTACTTGACAAATAACAGCAAAAAATCCAACAAAAACTTCAATAAACATAAACCACTTAGGACAAGTGTAACAAACAAAATTTCACAAGCAAAACTTTTGTGCAACAAAATACTTGTAAATTTGCATTTTCCACTCTGGCAGCTCAAGCAGAGCTTTTTTTTTATCACTACTCTAAATCCGGCTTCGCTTACATTTACTATTGCAACAACAGTAAAACAATCATTTATTTATTCATTCATTTGAATTTAAGTGCAGAAATGTTACAGTTTGATAAATTGAAAATTACTTGGCTGACACGCACATGTGCGCCTCCTTACTGGAT
>NW_023485559.1:0-1411 GCF_013731165.1 Rhagoletis pomonella | reverse complement strand
AAAAACAGCCTTTTCCGTAAACAACGGAAAATACGAATTCTGTAGGCTACCATCAAGGAATGGCAATAAAACATGTTCAGACAAAGTCAGCGCTATGCTAAATTTCCCGGCTCCAGAAACACTGTACAGTCTCAGATCGTTTCTAGGATTAGTCAGCTATTACAGGTGTTTCGTGAAAGACTTCGCCAGTATAGCCAAGCCTCTAACTGACATTCTGAAGGGTGAAAACGGCAGAATCGGTGCTAATCAATCTAAAAGAGTGAAACTAGTTTTAAATCCAAAGCAACTCCAGGCATTTGATACTCTGAAACAGATTTTGGTGTCAGAAAATGTGATGCTCGATTATCCTGATTATAAAAAGCCATTTGATTTGACGACGGACGCTTCTAACCATGGCTTGGGTGCTGTTCTGTCTCAGGAAGGCAGACCCATAACCATGATATCTAGAACTTTAAAAGATAATGAGCTTAACTTTGCAACAAACGAAAGAGAACTTCTGGCCATTGTGTGGGCTTTAAAGAGTCTTAGAAACTACCTGATGGTGTACGACAATTAAATATTTTTACTGATCACCAGCCTCTAACGTTTGCAGTTTCAGATAGAAATTCGAATGCAATGCTCAAACGTTGGAAAGCGTTCATCGACGAATACAACGCAAAATTATATTATAAACCCGGTAAAGAAAACTACGTTGCCGATGCTCTGCCACGTCAGGAACTGAACATAATAGAGGAAGATTCAAATTCAAACTCAGCAACGATTAATAGCGAGCAATCATTAAGTTATACCATAGCGGCAGTTGAAAAGCCAGTAAGTTGTTTTAAAAATCAAATAATTATTGAAGAAGCGGAACTACCATCCAAACGAACATTTATTATTTTTGGAAACAGAACAGGGCATATTATTACACATGCACATAATTGTTCGTCTCAGTTTCAGTTTTTCTATCACCACGAGTTGTTTCGGTGCGCGCATAGTTATTTAAAAATATAAAGTTTGATGCCAACCGTGTTTTCAGTGGATATATAATTCATTTGAATTATAATTTAAAAGTGTCTGTTTAGCCAAGGAAAAAGCAAAGCACTATACGTCCAGTAGATATTGACCTGGTTTTTAGCACGACTGTTCCTGTGTCATCGTTGTTTTTTAGGAAATTCGTACATACATATACATACCATAACATAATATGTATTATTTACTTTAGTAAATAACTTATGTAAATATACGTATTTTTTATGCTTAATATATGCAAATAAAAGAAGAAAGTAAACACAACAAACATCGAGTAAATTTTTATTTATGTCAAACTGAAACTTTTTCTCCAATAATAAACGGTTAGCTGATTCAAGCCTACAGCAATCACAAAATTAATTGAAAACTTGTATCAACCAAAGCATTATCTATATTTACT
>NW_023485558.1:0-1411 GCF_013731165.1 Rhagoletis pomonella | reverse complement strand
TTGCAATAATTCTTAAGAACCTTCTATTAAACGGCTCAAAACAACACGCATTGCCTGTTTTAATATTTCTCTCATAAAAGTTAGATAAAACCAAAGTCAAAATATGTTTGAGACGTATTAAATAATATAAACAAACATTTATTGGAAACAAATATACAATTTTTTTTTAAATAAAATATTATAGCAGCCAAAGAAGTTGGACTACTATTGTAATCCACGCGACTAACCGCGTGAGTAGAACCCATGCGCCTAATGGAGGGTTAAAACAAAAGTACAGAATATTTTATAATTTGTTCTTAGGTATCTTTGTCATATTTTATATTTTCCCCATTTTTGAAGTGAAACTTCTTAGGCGGCGGTATCACAAAAATGGAGAATGGAATTTTTAAAACTGAAAATTTTGCATGTGTAAGAAGGGAGATATAGTATAGGAAGGGGAAAAAAGAAAGAAAGCGACGTATGACGGCTTTACAAAGCGATAGCACAAACATATTCAACGCGCAACTTAATATTCCGGCAAAGCGCGGAAGGTTTTTAAAAAGTACAACCTCGTGTACACCTGGTGGCACGTCATAGGTGTTAGGTGATGGGCGCTTTCTAATTTCCAATGTTCCAATGATATATTTAGAAATGAACTGTGCAGTTGTCTCCTGTGCGCTACCTAATGGCTAACGTTTCATTGACATATGTACTTGACACATATGCCTAAGTGGCTCACTGAAGCTATGCTTGCTTACTTAGCGGGTAAGTACTAGGGATGAATGGTGGTGTTAACTCCCCCTCTTCTAAATCGAAGCGTGCCGTCTTCGAATATATAGTTGTAAGTTGATTAATTTGATTGGATAATTTTATAAATATTTCATCAATATATAAATTAATATATTTTTTTATTTTATTATTTTAATTAACAATTTCCCATCATGTTGGGCTACCGCTATTGCTTTAAATAATTTACAACCAGTTTTCACTTTTGGATATTTTATATATATAACTATTAAATTATTTTTTGGTACAACTTTAAATTCTGAAACATCTGTAACATCTGATATTGTTACGTTAACTCGCTCCTCGCTTATTATTTCTTTTATTTCTGACATATCTAAAATACAAGTTCAGTGATTGTAAGTTTGTTTCTCTGTCTTAAATGTGTCATTTCATTGCTTTATTATTTGTGTTATTTCCGTGATTGTTTTAAATATCTGAGAATTGGTAGTGAACTGCCTATTATTGCTTTCTATTAAATCGTTTACCTTATTTGTTAATTGCATAAAATCATCATGGTCAGGTGTACCTGAAATCCATTTCCAAACTGTTCCTAACTCATTAATTCCTCTTTTTGGTCTATTGTTATCAAACTTAAATTAATTTAATAATGTTTCTATCATATGTATTTCGAAATCCATTCTTGTGT
>NW_023485557.1:0-1411 GCF_013731165.1 Rhagoletis pomonella | reverse complement strand
TGGGCATTTTTTGTTGTGTGGCAGCACCGACATTGTAGTACAATTGGTTTACAAAGCAAAAAGTGAGGTTGAAGTTGACATTTTTTGCAACTTAAAATTCAATTTTCATAAAAACTATAAGCCTCCGGAGGGTGCGGTTTTCAGATTTACAATCACAAAAAGCCGCTCTAAACCCCCTCATTTTTGCTTTTTTTTAAAAGCCGGGTTCCGTATTGGAAAATTTTCCCAGTTTTACGAGATCACAACAATCCTCTGAAGCTGCCGGAGTCTGTGTAAGCAAGAGCAAAGCATTAAGTATACACGCAAATAAGTGTTGTCATTTGAGGCAGCATACTTGTGTCCTTACAGATTTGTAGCTCATTATCGGTTAAAAAAAGAGGCATTTGTAATGGTTCTAAATACTATCGAAAGGTATATACAACGAACTTCCATTTCGCCAATTATTAAGTTGTGCGCAGTGCTTCGCTTCCTAGCAGAAGGATCATATTAGCGTTCCGCAGGGAATGATATGAATATAAGTTTGGATAGAAGCACTGTATCTGAAATTTTAACACAAATGTTAAGACTTTTGGAGAATCACATTTGCCTTCAATGGGTCAAGTTGAAAATGGATCCAGACGAAAAAACAGCGTCGAGGGATTATTTTTTACAACAAATTCAAAATTCCTTGCATCGTTGGATGTATCGATGGGACGCATATTTAAATAATTAAACCTCATAACAATGAACATTTATTCTTCAACAGAAAAGGATATTTTAGTATGAATGCGATGATTGTAAGTAAATTTTATATTTTGATATTGAGGGTATGTAAGAAATTTAAAGTTTTTTGTTAGATTTGTGACAGCAATATGATAATACGTGCGGTTGGTTCACGATACCCCGGCACAAGCCACGATTCTTTCGTATGGAATGTAAGCAATGCGCGGCAATATTTTCTACGGGAATATGCAAATGGAGACCGATCATCCAGACTACTGGGCGATTCCGGATGTGGTATCGATGCATTTATGTTAACACCCTATTGGGATCCCCAATATGCAACTCAACAATACAAATTTAATAACGCGAATTCCTCAGCCCGCAACATAATAGAGCGAACTATAGGTGTTTTGATTTCGTTGCTTGCAAAAAACTTTACACTATCAACCTAGGAAGGTAGTTAAAATTGTAAATGTCTTTTGCGCGCTGCATAACATCTGTCGGCAGTAAAATGTAGAATGGAATGAAAATGCTAATTTTACTGCATCAGAAAATGTTCATGAAGACACTTTTATGCTGCAAAACAGCAATATACAAAATGAGGGCCGTAGAATAAGGGATGAGATAGCTAATAGTCTTTAAGCAATAATGCCTTACAACATTGTATACTATGGTCTATGTTCCATGCAAACTTTGAATTTATTTAGGA
>NW_023485556.1:0-1412 GCF_013731165.1 Rhagoletis pomonella | reverse complement strand
TTTCAACGGTTTGCTTATATGTGGCAAGCACAATAACCACACCGAGTTTGGTACAAATTGGTAGAACGGTTACTGAGATACATATATGTGATCATAAGTGGGCGGTGCCACGCCCATTTTCCAAAAATTTATCACAAACGTATTTCTTGGTAAAGAATTGTTGCAAGCATCAATTTTGAACAAATTAGCTTCAATATTTACTGATTTATCGAAGATTTTGTATTTCTCTAAATTACCGTTATATGGGATGTGGGCGTGGTTATCGTCCGATTTTAAAAATTTTAGGCGATTTTGTATGCTGTACGAAGGCCGACAACTGTGCCAAGTTTGGTAGAAATTGGTACAGCGGTTACCAAGATATACACATGTAACCATAAGTGGGCGTGGCTACGCCCATTTTCCAAAAATGTATAATATTATTATTTTTTGTCAAAAAATTATTGTAAATACCAATTTTGAGTGATTTATCTTCAGTAGTTACTAAAATATCGCAGTTTTCGTATTTCTGGAAATTACCGTTATATGGGAAGTGGGCGTGGTTACAGTCCGATTTCGCCCATTTTCAATAACAACCTACCTTGGATTAAGGGAAACCTACATACCAAATTTCGTTGAGATATCTCAATTTTTGCTCGAGTTATCGTGTACACGGACAGACGGACAGACGGACAGACGGACAGACGGACGGACGGACGGACAGACAGACATGGCTTAATCGATTTCTTTTTTTATCCTGATCATTTATGTATACATTTGTCTATATCTATCTCGATTCGTTTTGGCTGTTACAAACAACCGTTATGTGAACAAAATTAATATACCCTTGTGCACAAGTGCGCTCGGGTATAAAAAGTAGACGACTTCGTTTATATAGGAACCGCCATTAACACCAGTATTAATAGCCATGTTTTTGTACTGGCATTTTCGTATGCAAAAACTAGCATAGGAGAGGATATGAGACAGTGAAAATCACAGCTGAGCTTGCAAGTTTTAAGGAATTTTTACTGGATAAATTTTTACCAGTAACTATTTTCGAGTAAGAAAAATAGATGATGGCATGATGCGCAATTCCACCAACATAAGAATTGTTTGTGCAGCTTTTACAGTTGCAATTGACAAAAGAAACAAATTTAAATGAATTAAGATAGGAACTACTAAATTTTTTTTAGAAAATTGCCACGGAAAATAACAAATCAACCAACTGTTCATAAATCTTGCATCTTCATCCACTTCTTATCTCGTTGTGGCAAATGTTGGCTTGCTCACCGAAATTTGGTTACTGGATAGTTCATTAATGGAAAATACGAAAACAAAGCTAATGTAATCCTTGAAATCCAACAAATACTCACTCTTGCCAATAAGTGCTACTTTGGACTGAGTAGGCAATTGGGAAGTAAAGTCCCCTTTCGTCG
>NW_023485555.1:0-1412 GCF_013731165.1 Rhagoletis pomonella | reverse complement strand
CTGGATGCATCGCTAGTTTTTTTCTACAAAATTGTAATAATTTTTTTCACAAAACGGCTTATTATGATTAAGTTCCGTGTTTTCTTTTATTACTTAGCAGAAAAACACTGTTTTTAATATGCAAATACTCTTCTGTGTGCTCGAAAACAACATTTATATTAATTTTGTGATAATTGTCAAAATTTGCACGTAGCGAAATAAAAGTAAAATGTAATGTAAAAAAGTTGACAGCCAAGTGCACAAATCAAATGAGAATCATTTCAAGGCGAATTTAATATCTATTGAGGAGTGGGACTTGGAACGCAATATATCGTTAGTATAGTATGAAAAAAACGTAACTCACCTCGTCGCTGAAATACAAAAAGCCGTAACTAACTAAAAATCCAAAATCCACTGTTTGATAGATTATGATGCATTGCATCATAAGTCCCCACATCGTGTTATGCAATAACAAGATTTTAGTTAGTTCTGGCTTTTTTGCATTTCAGCCACAATGTGAAATGCGCCCTATCCATACTATATTAACGATATGTTGAAAATTTGCGTACATTTGCCTCAAAATATCAAAGCACATTGAGCACATGGAATGAAAAAACAAAACGGATTTGATATGGTACTGACAGCGGTGAGTAAGTAATTGTGACTTACTGCAATTAGGAAAAGTCGATCTCAGCTAATAAAAGACCAATTAGAAGCTATTCATTACAGGTGAACCATTTCAAAAAGTCACCCTGGAACTAAGCAGATCTTAGACCTTCATCCATGATTCCAATAATTCAAATTATTATAAAAAACGGTGTTCCTTTTTAACAAAATAACAAGATTTTAAACTAATTCGGCGGGCAGCCACGACTTTCAAACAGAATTTTCTTCGAACTTTTCATTCCCAGAAAATCACATTTTATTTGCCATATCCACCTATTTACAACCTCGCTATAAGCACACATTTTTCAAACCAGTCACAGAAGAAAGAACTTAAAATGAATTACAAAAACTAAAATCGAAAATCGCTGATGATGTTACAGGTTCTCCAAATTCTGAAACAACCAAAAGAATGAGAATAAAGAATTCTATTGAAAATAACGGTGGTTAAACAACGATCTTTTCATGGTGCTAGATTGTGAAGATGAAAGGCAGGATACATTCACAAGGGTGGGCTTTAGTAGTCAGCCGCACCTTGTGTTTTAAGAAAACCAGGTGGAATTAACAAATGAAACTTGGTCAGGATGTTAAGGGAGGTATCCTCTAAAACATGTATGACTAAAAAATATAAACAATATGATTGTTTATAAGTTATTTGTTGTTAAAATTTCTTAAGTCGTTCCACTTGGTTTCCTTAACAAAAAAGCATTTGTGCATACTTTTATATATATAAATGCACATAACACTGTACTTAATACTTTACACACTTT
>NW_023485554.1:0-1412 GCF_013731165.1 Rhagoletis pomonella | reverse complement strand
CGGTTCCGACAAATGATTAATACATTATAAAAATACACCCACCTACCGAATTTGATCCGGATATCTCAAAAACTGAGAGACTAGATTGCATACAAACAGACGGACAGACAGACAGACGGACATGGCTAAATCAACTTAGCTCGACGTTCTGATCATATAAGTATACATTTTAATGGGTCTATCTCTTTTTGTTCTGGTACTTACAAACATCGGACCAAAGTTATAATACCATTTCATGCTCATGAAAGGTATAAAAACAGAAAATGAGATTTGGATATAACCCTAACTTCTGATTTTTTTTTCAAAAACGTTAAGAGATGGATAGTCTCGAATGATAATTCCTACTCCACGTTATGGGTTCTAATAACCAAGAAATCGACTACTCCGCCACTAAACAAGCTCTTAAAGACGAACATGCCGTCAAGAAGGGAGTGGTAAGTGGATCCAAGTTAGACTATAAGGTTGGCTACGGAGTTTTCTCTAAGGAATCCTGGCTTAATTATCCATCCGCATCCCGGACCACTGCAGGAGTGGATGTTTACCTTAATATACCGGCCGTAACGAAGGCTTGGATTAATATCTTCTCGGTTTGCCGGGAGGCCATCAAATCAATGAACGCGGTAATGATAAGAGGAAAGGTTGTACAGGAATGCGTAGCAGCTCTAAATGATATTTGCACCGTTTCTAAGGTCAGCTCCATATGGGCCCTGGGATATAGAGATATTGGATGGCCATTGGCTTAACTCTTTAAACGCTTACCTATATGTCACGCTCGAATTTCACAGACTAATAGTGTTGTTATGCAAATTTTTATTACAAAACAAAGATTCAAGAGTGTTACATATATGTTTCAGCTCGTACAGACACCCCTTTATAGAGGTCAAAACTTTTTATTAAGGGTTTTTATACATATCCTCACTTTTAGTATCCTCCAAAATTTGGTTCCTCTAAATTTCCTCTTTTGCTTTCGCGTTTAATGAGTTAACCAGGAAAGGTGCCAATCTTCCACTGTATGAAGACAGAGCTTAATTGGGATACCCATGAAAACAAGCAAATTAAGAAAAAACGGAAGAACTGCTCAGCCCTCCTGAGAGGCTAACGTCAGTGATGGAATATCAAAATTTAAAATTGTGCCTAATTTTTCCGAAAAAACGTGCCTAAATGCACGACAATGTGACAATAAATTAAAAATCCTCGACAGGTACCATTTTCCTTTATAAAATATATATATATACTTATTGCATATGAGACATTCTTTTTCATATCGAACACCAAATTTGGTGTCACACTTTCGATTGGCTTCAAAACTTTTTTATGGGTACAAGAAATAAGCTAACACGTGTCGATGAATTTTTTCTTTGGAGATATGATCTGTCAAAGTATGCATTTTTCGGTCATATCTATAGCACGCC
>NW_023485553.1:0-1412 GCF_013731165.1 Rhagoletis pomonella | reverse complement strand
TTCTAGAAATTAAAATTAAAATGCATGGAATTGTGATGAAAAGTTTGTGGAAATTTTATAATTTTTTTACAAAGTCTGAAATTTAGATTCATATGGTATTTGTTAGATAAAAAGGTACACTTTTATATGAAAATAATAAACCTTAAAAAATCAAAAGAAAAGAAGTCAAAGCTGGTAAAAGTGCTGATATGCTATCGTTTGTCGCGGGGTGTATATATTCCATACTTACGGCCAGCCTATCAGTATGTCCTTTGAGAAATAGAAAGTATCTTTTTAAAATAGATATGTATCCTCCAAAATTAAAAATGTAAATTCAGTTTGTGGTATAGTGAAATAATATAAAGTGTTCCAACCAGTTTGATGCACGCTTATTCGAAAGCAAAAATTTAAATTGTCATCCTTAGGGACTAAAAACTTGAGTGTTGCATGTGTGCTTTTGGAAATTTATTGATGTTTAATTAAATTTTTCATTTACGAAACATTGTAGTTCATTCGAAATTCATCAGCCTAGTTAATCAGTCATCTGCTGGTGTATACAAAAGTCTAAAATTTTATGCGATACCAGTACTATTTCACTTAACTCAAAAACCTAAAGAGCGCTCTTTTTGATTTTTCACTTCACCAGTGAAGTTTTTTTGTGCTCAATTTAAAATTTCACAAAGAATCTCATAAACTCTTTGAAAGTTTCCATGCGCTGCTCCACATTCGTTATGGTTTTCATTTTAGCCGACCAATTCTGCATCTTTTCCGCTTGAAAATCCTCATTGTTGCGCTGTGCTGGTGTCAGCTGCGCCAAATATGCATCCACCTCTTTCACAAACTCATTCATAAATTCAGTTTGCTTTTGTGTCACATCGCGTTGCCAATTGGCGAGACCATGCTTCTTTAGCGAACGCTCAATTAAATAATTTTCTGAAGCAAACTTTCGTCTTGGATTTGTGGTGTCGTGGCGTCTTAGAATGCCTTCGAATTCCTGATAAATCAACGACTTGGCAATGAGATAAAAGAAACGATTTGCTGTATTACTTTTTGCCGGTGGCTCTTCTTGCTCCTTGTCCTCTACTTGGCGCACGAAATTCTCCATTATACCTCTCTCGGCGTTCATGAGTTCACTCTGCATTTGCACAACTGCACCATCTGCCAGCACTTTTTGCACCAAAGCTTTGCTATGCTGCAATTGAAAGTCGGTCAGCTCCAGGTACTCTTCAATCATTGTGGTTAACAATTGTTCGCGTTTGTTTGCCGAATCCGCCGCGGTCAGTGCTAAGCAACAGTTCGCCAGCTGCAAGTGATTTACTTAGAGAAATTTATTTATTCCACCAAAATTGGTATCCAAAATACTTACCACCCCCAGCAGCAATGGAATGGCCAATGAAAGGCGTAGCTGTTGATTTGTTGTGGACATTTTTTTT
>NW_023485552.1:0-1412 GCF_013731165.1 Rhagoletis pomonella | reverse complement strand
AGGAGTATTACATATATGACCACACCACACCGTCAACAACAAAGAGTCGTTAGATAAAGTAGAAACATGCGCTTCTGCTGATAGCATCAGTAACATAAGCAACAGCAGTACCTCGGTTCTACACATGAAAAACAAAAGTAACAACAGCGATGGCCAGAGAACACCAAGCAAATATTTTTAATATTCATTTTTGTTTATCTTAAGATTTCGTTTGCGCTTAACTGCTTGGAAGGCTGCATTGTTTGTAATTCATTAAATGTGATGTGTACATACGCATGTATTTCTGTTTGTATTTTAAACTATGTACGTTAACAATTTATATTGTATTAAATTATTACTTGAACACGTGCAAATTGATCTGACCTAAAGATTTGGGAACCTCTAGAAAAGTAATTGACTGCAGTCAAGATGACAACTTTTTATAGTGTTAAGCAAAGCATTGAAAACCCCTTACTAATTAGGTTTTTTTTCAATTGCATTGTTTTTCGAGTTTATTCTTTAAAATTTTGATAAAACCTTTTTTGGATCAACATTAGAAGCGAACAGATTTTTATATACATATGTATTCTACAATTTTACTTGTTCCATTTTGTTCATTTTCGAATGCACCCTATATGAGCGTTAATAAAAAACCGGGGTCATGGCACTTATAAGTTGTTAGCAAAAAATTATTCTTAATGATTATGTTTAAATTTTATTTCGCGTTCAATAAACAATACTTATATACACCAAGAGTTCTATTTTTCTTTCACAAAAAAAATTGTTATCTGGTGATATTTTGAGTGATTATCTCTGATATTTTGAGTGGTGAGTAATTCTTGCTGGATTTATAAGTTATTTTCGGTCCCTGAAAAAAAAACAACCTATTACACTATATTTAAAATCGTTTTATTTTCTGATAAAATATATTTATTTAAATTCTTATTGCTCTTCCACACCACCGCTGAGGTAGCAATACAGGCGCGTTACCGATTTTTTTAAGGTATTCGGTTCCCCAGGAGGCCTATTTTCACCTATATAAAATAAATATCATTACCTTAACAAAAAAAATATATATGTAGTTAAAATATAATTAAAGGCTAATATGTTTAGCGATTTAATATGTACAAAAGTAATACTTTTTGGAAGCTGGAAAATTAGTTGAGGATTTTCTTTGTTAAGGTAATGATGTACATATATAAATAAGTATACAAATACATAATCAAAAATAAGAGAACGACTAAATAATACTGCTTGCGACAAAAACAAACAAAATAATACTTGTATTACAATTCAGGTACGGAATTTTACAGATACATATTTTACAAAGTATTTACAATATATTTACATAGTATTTACAAAACCGCACCCAGTGACAGGATAACAAACAAAGTAAATAATAATAAAAATAGATGTGGTGGGGATATAAAAAA
>NW_023485551.1:0-1412 GCF_013731165.1 Rhagoletis pomonella | reverse complement strand
TTAGAATAGAAAAATATTAAATTTTTTGGTGCATAGGACGAATGTGTACATTACAAATTTAATTTCAGTTAGTTTTCTTAATCTAAAATAATAAAGGACGAAGTTGGAGGATGTGTTAGTGTACATAATTGTCCTTAAAAGATATTTTTTCATCAAAAATAACTCTTCAAAAGGCTCAAGGATGTTCAAGAATAAAATTTAAAAAGGACATTTTCAATACCTATGTGCACCAAATTAATGTTTTTTTTATTTTGTAAAATTTTCTCTTTTATTTGATACCAGTCTTGTTATTTTACATTATTATTTACACCGAAATTTTTTACTAATTACTACATAATTTTTACTAATTAATATTCTTTTTGGAGACAAATTTCAGACCTAAAGACACTAAAAGTGCGTTTCAGCTCGTTGAATTCGATTCTGATAAAAGAATTTTGAAATTTCAAATGATCGATCCAGCCATTTTCAAGCAAAACTTGTCGAAAATTTCCCAATGTGCGGTGGGGATTTTTGATACTGTTATTACAAGACATAACACAACAAAATTATGCGCTTAATTACTAGCTTACTAGCCCAAATTTCTCGCATGCCAGGGCGTATGAGTCTAATGTCTAATATCAACATCCGGCCAAAAAAAATACATTTCAAGTCGCTATTCCTTTTTTGTATATTAATTTATGGTTGCGCTCCTAAGTAAAAAAATCACCGCTTACTAAAATATATATTTTTTTTTATTGAACAGCAAAGTTGAATTAAGTGAGATATAATATTAGTTATTCGAATTAGTGCGCTAAGGATTAGTACGCTAGGTTTTAGAAGGATGTTTAGTAATTAAAAATATCTTCTAACAACTTATAAGACTTTCAAATCGAGTCGTTAAAAAAAAAAATTAGTAATAAATATCAATCTTAACATTAGAACTCGGCAAAGACAAACATTTTTACTACCTCAAACTTCGCTCGATTCAAGCTTTCACATTATCGTAGTTTTTATTTACTTTATTTTTTTTCATTGAAACCAACCCACTCTAATGCATATGGCCTTGTGCAGCATGTCACTCTACCCCCGTCTAAATACATATTTTTAGTACACGTTTGTATTGAAAAAATAACCTAAATACATATTTTTTTAGCATAACATATTTATGGAAAACCTAGTTTTACTTACTTGGCATTAATTTATTTAAAAATCATACCCACTGATGAAATTTTGTTTTTATCAACATTTATATTTGTTCATAAATATTAATTTGCAACAAAAAAGGAGCTTATTTAAAATGGGCAATTGTTTAAGTTACCACTTAATTGCTAACACTTAATTGCTGAAATTGCGAACTATTGCCAAGCACGTACGAATCGTAATTTATGTGTGTGTGTGTGTGTGTGTGTGTGTGTGTGTGTGTGTGTGTGTGT
>NW_023485550.1:0-1412 GCF_013731165.1 Rhagoletis pomonella | reverse complement strand
AGCACCAATTAATTTTATTTAAAGAAATGGCGTGTCGTCTATTTCCGCCGATATGCGTGTATAAACCCTCCTCAAAGTCTAGCCAAAAAGCCAGCAACTCACACAACAGGTTCCCCAGAGCAATTCGCTCGAGAAAGTGGTACCCGGTACACGTAATACGCGGCACACAGCACAACAATCCGCCAAAACAGCCCAGCAAAAAACACGATTACCATAGAAACGAAAGTGGAAACGAGCTAGGCGATGGGAATCGCTTACCCTTTCGCTTCAAGAAGGCCTTATTTTAACATGGGCATGTCATTGGAGGTAAGCCCTTACCCGCAGCATTACCTTCAAACGAAGGGAGAACGCATGGATAAACAGAATCCAGAGAAGCGAACAAAGAATGCCTTACAGAGAAACTAATGTAGAATGCCTAGATAAGTACATACTTATTTATATTAAATTGAAATCAGAAAATGTCTTAAAAGATTAAAATTAATTAAAATTTTTATAAATCAGCTTTTATACATACATATGTATTTATTTAGGTATTTAGATTTTCTTAAAAATCGGTATGTACATACATGCATATTTAACTAAGCTTAAAATTGTACTTCCTCACTCTTGTACTTCACTTCATTGACTGACTTCAACTTCGCTGCAAATTGAACAAAGCAAAACATGATTTTAATGCGAGACAAATTTCCACAGAAAGTAACGGTAGAAAAAGAATTTTTGGGTATTCGTTCTATTTTTCAGCTGACTACGATGCAGCATTCTACTTTGCATTCTCCGAAATGAAGCAAAGAAGCGAGGCAAATAAAATATTGTAGGACATTCTACTTTGCATTTCCGGAAATGAAGCAAAGAAACGAATTAAAAAAAAAATATTATAGGACATTCTACTTTGCATTCCCCGAAATCAAACAAAGAAGCGAAATAAATAAAATATTGTTGGACATTCTACTTTGCATTACCGGCAATGCCTAAAAGAAGCGGAAAAATTCGAAGGCATTATAACGCTATGCCTTCTAGAACACGTTACCACTAAAAGCGATTACCGATTTTTTGCTGGGAGGCAACCCGGCCCAAAATTACCACCGTAGAAGGCAGAAACCCCGAGCGGCAGTGCAGGAGCCCAAGAATTACCCTTAAAACGGCCACAGGAGCTTAAAAAGACCAACTGGTCCGAAGGTAAGTAGTTTCGGACTAGTCATAAACTGGTTTCCAACTGGTTCCCGGACTGGTTCCCGGACTGGCCCCGACTGGTTACCAACTGGTCCCATGAACTAGTTACCAACTGGTCCCAAAGTGGTTACCAACTGGTCCACCTATACCTCAAGTGGTCCACAAGTCACTTCACTTACAAAGCATTCGATTTAGTTGACAATAGTCAAACTACATAACGTAGACCTAAAATTTCTACAGCG
>NW_023485549.1:0-1412 GCF_013731165.1 Rhagoletis pomonella | reverse complement strand
TGTCTCGTTTCAGCACAAAGTTTTGAAATATGCTTCGCCCTTTTTCTTTAATATCAGAATGAGCACACCCTACACACACATTCAACCGAATCTGAGTGGATTTTTTCCATTCACCGACACCGATAAGATATGAAATTTCAGCTTTAAAACACCACTGGTTAATTAATCGAAAACTAAGATTTTTCACTTTTTTCAAATACTTTGCAAAACAAATTACCGAATATGATATCCTTTGGGGATTATCTTGGTCAAAAATGACCGAAAAATCGCAATGTTCTATATCTGCACCACACCAAATCACTGCTTCGAGCAAGAGAAATTACGGAAAATATTCGTCTGACGGGTGCAGCGTTGCCAAATGTTGCAAAAGTATTTAGACGTGTTAACAGAGTGCGACGACAGTCTTACATTTATAAAATTAGCATATTATCCATTAAACTTTTTATTACTTTGAACCGTTTATAAAAATGTGATTATGTATAAAATTATATTAATGGTATACCAAATATACGACAAATTTGTTACATGGAGAAATTTGCTCTGGTACAGGGTGCCTCAGATGAGATAGAAATCAAAGGAAGAGGAAGTTGAGAAAAAATCGAAGTTGAGAAACTTTGAAATACTTTACGCTATTTTTATACAAACTATTTAACATTTAACTTTTAAATACATAAATGTATAAATTGCCACATAACTTGGACAAATATTAAAAGAAATATTGCTAAATATAAACTAATTTTGTCGCACTTCCACCTCACGGAACTCAGCTGGATCCGTAAACCGCACAGTGAGAATATAAAAAATCGAAGGGAATGGTATGAGGCACAAAAACGCATAGTGATGGCCCAAAGCGATGATTCCATAGGCCAGCAAAAGCCAATGTACAGCTAAAATTAGCAAAATTTAGGTTTTTCAATTGACCATTATTATAAAATATATCTTTGATTTTAGTGTGAACTTACAAATGATAACAAAATTTTTTACTTCTAGTAACGACGAGCGTATCAAGGCCTTAAAGGACTGGTCTAACTTGACCGAATAATGTATCGCATTTGTTATCATAGAGATCCCAATACTCAAATATGGGAAAAACCAATCTGCAAAAGGAAATATCACCGGGATAGTCATTTACACAATATACAATTGTAAATATTTACAAATAAGCCCGCAAGCAAGCGCGTGTATCGATGTCAAAAGCGGCAGGAAATAAAGGGCCGCATAAATGGGCGCTTTTCCACGTACATCTGTAATGGCGCTAACAATGGGCCGTATGAGAAACATTGTTGATAAACACAAGAAATAGAAGACAAGTACGATGGTTTGACTGCGGAAGAATTAATAATTGTATCAATCCTGAAACTTTAATTTCCTAATGCGACCATAAAATACTTACAGCGGGTATACTGCTTCTT
>NW_023485548.1:0-1412 GCF_013731165.1 Rhagoletis pomonella | reverse complement strand
TGTCTCGTTTCAGCACAAAGTTTTGAAATATGCTTCGCCCTTTTTCTATAATATCAGAATGAGCACACCCTACACACACATTCAACCGAATCTGAGTGGATTTTTTCCATTCACCGACACCGATAAGATATGAAATTTCAGCTTTAAAACACCACTGGTTAATTAATCGAAAACTAAGATTTTTCACTTTTTTCAAATACGTTGCAAAACAAATTACCGAATATGATATCCTTGGGGATTATCTTGGTCAAAAATGACCGAAAAATCGCAATGTTCTATATCTGCACCACACCAAATCACTGCTTCGAGCAAGAGAAATTACGGAAAATATTCGTCTGACGGGAGCAGCGTTGCCAAATGTTGCAAAAGTATTTAGACGTGTTAACAGAGTGTGACGACAGTTTTACATTTATAAAATTAGCATATTATCCATTAAACTTTTTATTACTTTGAACCGTTTTTAAAAATGTGATTATGTATAAAATTATATTAATGGTATACCAAATATACGACAAATTTGTTACATGGAGAATTTGCTCTGGTACAGGGTGCCTCAGATGAGATAGAAATCAAAGGAAGAGGAAGTTGAGAAAAAAATCGAAGTCGAGAAACTTTGAAATACTTTACGCTATTTTTATACAAACTATTTAACATTTAACTTTTAAATACATAAATGTATAAATTGCCACATAACTTGGACAAATATTAAGAGAAATATTGCTAAATATAAACTAATTTTGTCGCACTTCCACCTCACGGAACTCAGCTGGATCCGTAAACCGCACAGTGAGAATATAAAAAATCGAAGGGAATGGTATGAGGCACAAAAACGCATAGTGATGGCCCAAAGCGATGATTCCATAGGCCAGCAAAAGCCAATGTACAGCTAAAATTAGCAAAATTTTGTTTTTTTAATTGACCATTATTATAAAATATATCTTTGATTTTAGTGTGAACTTACAAATGATAACAAAATTTTTTACTTCTAGTAACGACGAGCGTATCAAGGCCTTAAAGGACTGGTCTAACTTGACCGAATAATGTATCGCATTTGTTATCATAGAGATTCCAATACTCAAATATGGAAAAAACCAATCTGCAAAAGGAAATATCACCAGGATAGTTATTTACACAATATACAATTGTAAATATTTACAAATAAGCCCGCAAGCAAGCGCGTGTATCGATGTCAAAAGCGGCAGGAAATAAAGGGCCGCATAAATGGGCGCTTTTCCACGTACATCTGTAATGGCGCTAACAATTGGCCGTATGAGAAACATTGTTGATAAACACAAGAAATAGAAGACAAGTACGATGGTTTGACTGCGGAAGAATTAATAACTGTATCAATCCTGAAACTTTAATTTTCCTAATGCGACCATAAAATACTTACAGCGGGTATACTGCTTCTT
>NW_023485547.1:1095-1412 GCF_013731165.1 Rhagoletis pomonella | reverse complement strand
TGTACATACAAACGAGCACCAATTAATTTTATTTAAAGAAATGGCGTGTCGTCTATTTCCGCCGATATGCGTGTATAAACCCTCCTCAAAGTCTAGCCAAAAAGCCAGCAACTCACACAACAGGTTCCCCAGAGCAATTCGCTCGAGAAAGTGGTACCCGGAACACGTAATACGCGGCACACAGCACAACAATCCGCCAAAACAGGCAACCCGGCCCAAAATTACCACCGTAGAAGGCAGAAACCCCGAGCGGCAGTGCAGGAGCCCAAGAATTACCCTTAAAACGGCCACAGGAGCTTAAAAAGACCAACTGGGCC
>NW_023485547.1:0-1085 GCF_013731165.1 Rhagoletis pomonella | reverse complement strand
AAGAATTGCGCATCGCCCCGAAAATGTGAGCATTGCCGAGACCGGCACCATAGCCTTCTCCACCTGGGCGAGGCGCCCCGAGATGAGGAAGACGTGCTACTGGGATTGGTCGAGCCAGAGATCCGTCAGCGACGACCGTTCCGCCCGTACACCATCCGGCCATTAGCCGAAACAAGCGACGAAGGTGAGGTGCTGGAAATCGACGCCGATGAAGAAGACCTCCAACAAGCATCGGGGGATGATCCCGAGCTTAGTGCACCGCCGGCATTCAGACCTGCTCTGTCGGGTGTCCGGTCGGTAGTGCAGCGAGCCCCAGCAACGAGGTCGAAGCGCCGAGGCGCACACCGACGCCAACGGCGATCCCAGCAACAACCCCACCGCCGTGGTGTGAGAGACGCCCGAGGGCGGATTACGGGCACGGCCCGTAGCGCTCCTAGGCTATCTGTCCTCACACCCACAGTAGCGGTTAAGGTAATGACCCGAGGGAGGACGCAAGTAGTGCGCGCCATCGTCGACCCAGCACAGCCCAGGTCGACAATATCGCTTCAGCTGGCACGCCAACTTCGAGTTTTGCCACGGGGCTATGCAGATGTGTGCAGGCTCACGCTCAAAGGGTGGCATGAAAGGCTGGATATTTGCGCCGACGTGCAACCAGGCCTCTCTCGGGTAACCCCCCCCCTCGCACGCTGGATGCCAGGATTACCAACGAGTTCGACAATTTTCGGCTGGCCGACCCGGGCTTTTACAAATCTAGCGCCGTATCACTAGTCCTAGGAGCCGAAATATACGCAATGATCCTGCGTCCGGGACTCATGCCAGCCACCCCCACTCGACCAACGGCACAGAACACAATGTTCGGGTGGATGATCTCGGGAGGCACCATCTAATAAGTGGACTACCAGAAGCAATTGGCCTGAAATCAAAAAAATGAATTTTTTAATGAATTTATGAATTGCAAATAGTAAAATGAAATAGAAAAAAAATGAATTGTAAATATCTAGTTAAGTTTATTGCAGCGACACTGCAAGGCGGGCGGCATGTTTACGCTAGCCCCCTTCACCTTAAGTATGTTTATGAAGTAGAGA
>NW_023485546.1:0-1413 GCF_013731165.1 Rhagoletis pomonella | reverse complement strand
ACCTCGGACAAACCCTAAAGTAAGCACCAATCTTTTATTATTATTATCTATATATATAAAATTCAAATTATGTATGTACCTATAGACACACTTGGCTCCTAAACGAATAAGCCGATCGTAACCAAATTTTACACACGCACTGGATATCTTCCAGGGATGGTCACAGGGTAAAAAATATTTTGATATATAAAGGGGGCGTGGCCCCAAAACGTGGACCCGGGTAACCTTAGGATGTATTTGTTTAATATGGGTATCAAATTAAAGCTGTTCATGAGTGCTTTAAGATAGAGCAATTTTCATATAGCTGGGTGACTAGGGTCTCGAGATATAGACCAAAATGTGGACCTGGGTAACCTTGGGTGTATTTGTTCAATATGGGTATCAAATGAAAGCCGTTCATGAATGCTTTAAGATTGAGCACTTTTCATATAGCTGGGTGACTAGGGTCTCGAGATATGATGAAAGCTTTTCATGAATGCTTTAAGATAGAGCACTTTTCATATAGCTGGGTGACTAGGGTCTCGAGATACAGACCAAAACGTGGACCCGGGTAACCTTAGGATGTATTTGTTTAATATGGGTATCAAATTAAAGCTGTTCATGAGTGCTTTAAGATTGAGCACTTTTCATATAGCTGGGTGACTAGGGTCTCGAGATACAGACCAAAACGTGGACCCGGGTAACCTTAGGATGTATTTGTTTAATATGGGTATCAAATTAAAGCTGTTCATGAATGCTTTAAGATAGAGCACTTTTCAAATAGCTGGGTGACTAGGGTCTCGAGATATAGACCAAAACGTGGACCTGGGTAACCTTGGGTGTATTTGTTTAATATGGGTATCAAATGAAAGCTGTTCATGAATGCTTTAAGATTGAGCACTTTTCATATAGCTGGGTGACTTGGGTCACGAGATACAGACCAAAACGTGGACCCGGGTAAACTTAGGCTGTATTTGTTTAATATCGGCATAAAATGAAAGCTGTTATGTCAAAAGTATGCGGAAGCAAATAAAAAAAAAATTAAAAAATTCATGAATACCGTTTTAGTGAAAAATAAATTTGAGTAATGCGGACAGTTCTTTAATCTTCTTTAATATAAAAATAAGTAGGGTTTTCCTTCCTGACGCTATAACTCCAGAACGCACGAACCGATTTTCACGGTTTTGCATTCGTTGGAGGTTTATAGCTAGGAAAATTCAGGAAAAATTTCAATAGAAAAGTATATGGTGTGTGAGTATCCCCCACGAAAATAAGTATGTTTCATTTAAAGTAGATGGTGCCATTGTTTAACAGCTATTCATTGTACTTTGCTCAGTTAATTTCATGTGACACTAGCGAATACCCGGCGTGCTTCGCTGCGCCTTAAAAGTAATTTTGTTTTGTTACTCCCTCTCACAACATTTGAAAATATTA
>NW_023485545.1:0-1413 GCF_013731165.1 Rhagoletis pomonella | reverse complement strand
ACTTAAAATTTTCTTATTGCAGATATGAGTATTGCGTACTGCATACTGTTTACAGATACTGAGTATAAAAATTATTTACATTCTCCAATTCAAGTGGTATATTTGTTCAGTCCAAACAAAGTATCACCGTTATTTTTTATGTCTTGGTTTGTATATAACAATGCTGCAACTATATCAGTGCTCAATCTGGTCCTCAAGTCTGTCCTACATATTTTTAAACTACTAGATATACGTTCTACTGCAGCATTAGAAAAGGGCTATATTAGTATTGCAGATATTTTTTTTTTAATTGGGAAACTTATATGAATCTTAAGAACCTTTTAATTCAAACACTTTTTTCCTACAATTTTCTGGATCTAGTGAAGAATCAATATAAATATTCCTACGATCGAACAATGCGTGTTCTCTCCATTCGTTACCGAGATCTTGCAACTTCAAAGTAATTTGAAAATATAACGATGGAATGAAAAAAATTATCGATAACATTTTTAATATTTAGCAGCAAATGCAGATGTGCTTAAGAGCGAAAAACACCACTCAAGCGGCTTGACAAACCAAGCGAAATATCCCTTTGCTTACAGCTATTTATGTTGTGCACGGGGTGTTTGAAGATTTCACTAGCCGTTTGAGGGAAATGTGAACAATAGTCATATTGACGTTTGATCAAACCGCTTACGTTGTGTAGGATAAAATCGCCTAATTCGCAACGGAATTTTTACCGAATGAGGACGCAAGAGAGAAAAATCGAAGAAAACCAAACCCTTTTACATTGTGAGCCAGAACAAAATTAAAATTCTTTGCTTGAATGAGTCATGTTTGCATGGTGTATGGCGAAATGGGTAAAGTAGGTTTGACAAGCTGAGTGAGGTGTATTTCGCTCTTTATAAAATTTCGGAAAGCTTTTTGTTTAAAAATTCGCAAAGCGATTTAAAAACTCTGTTGTGTAAAACATGGTTGCATTTGTTACCCTGTAGGGCACCCTGAAATTGTGCATATGGAAACTGTGCATACGAAATAATGCATATGAAAAAAACCGAAATAATGCATACGAAAAAAACTGAAATAATGCATATATGCACAGTTTCGGTTGAAAACCGAAATAATGCATATGAAAAACCCGAAATAATGCATACATGCACACTTTCGTTTGAAAACCGAAATAACGCATATGAGAAAAACGAAGTAATGCATACATGCACAGTTTCGGTTCAAAACCGAAATAATGCATATGACAAAAACCGAAGTAATGCATACATGCACAGTTTCGACTCAAAACCGAAGTAATGCATATGACAAAAACCGAAATAGTGCATACATGAAAACGAACTTCTTTCTGAGTAGGCGGCCTTCGGCCGCGCTTAGGGATTATAACCCTTACTAAGTAGAATTCTCCTTTCTGTGTTGCCGGAAAAG
>NW_023485544.1:0-1413 GCF_013731165.1 Rhagoletis pomonella | reverse complement strand
TTTACTAAAAATACATCATAAATGTAAAAAGTATGTTTACATTTCATTGTGCGGGGTTTTAATGCGACTATTTTGCCAAAGTGTCTACATAAATATAGTGTTTATTGTGTGAAATAGCGCCGAGAGGTTAGTTCAATTTACAAACTTTAACAACAAATAACTTAAAAACTATAAGCCTCCTGCGGCTAAAAGTATATATATTTGCAATCAGGAGAACTCCCCCTACCCCCCCATAGCCACATTTTTTTTGTACGCGGGGGATGCCAAAATAAAATTTTGCAGAGAACACTTTTCTGCGTAGGCGGCCTTCGGCCGCACTTAGGGATTATAACCCTCAGGCAGTAGAATTCTCCTTTCTGTTTTGCGAAGAAAAGGAGCTGAACACCTTTTGCAGAGAACACCTTTCTGCGTAGGCGGCCTTCGGCCGCACTTAGGGATTATAACCCTCAGGCAATAGAATTCTCCTTTCTGTTTTGCGAAGAAAAGGAGCTGAACATTTTCTTTTGTATTGATTTCCCCTGTATTCGTTTTTAATCATTGCCTTCTTTGTATGTATTGCTTTGTACAATATGGCAACACATGTTATGTGTCAGTTTGCAACCATGTGTTATTGTAAATATGCGTGAAATTCAATGTAATTTACAAGTCGATAAAAGTTTAATTAAAGTTATTTATATACAAGATAAAATAAAAGAAAAGTGAGTAAAGTATTAAGTACAGTGTTATGTGCATTTATATATATAAAAGTATGCACAAATGCTTTTTTGTTAAGGAAACCAAGTGGAACGACTTAAGAAATTTTAACAACAAATAACTTATAAACAATGATATTATTTATATTTTTTAGTTATACATGTTTTAGAAGATACCTCCCTTAACATCCTGACCAAGTTTCATTTGTTAATTCCACCTGGTTTTCTTAAAACACTAGGTGCGGCTGACTACTAAAGCCCACCCCACCTATCGATCCTAATATTATTATTTATAATAAGAGCAATATATGTACGTATTGTACACTTATACTTCCTAATTATACGCACTTATTTGTGTATTTTTTTAACGTATGGTAGCATACATTTTGTGTTACTGTCAGCCATTGTTATTTCTGCCTGTTTGTGAAATGTGCAAACGTTTGTGAAGACATTTATAAACGCGTTTTACTTAATTAATTAATTAAGAATTGTATATTAAAGTGGAAATCTCAGGCCGGGGTTTTATGCAACTATTTTGCCGAAGGGTGCATATAAATAAAGTGTTTACTGTGTGAAATAGCGCCGAGAGGTTAGTTCAATTTACAAACTTTAACAACAAATAACTTAAAAACTAAAAGACTGCTGCGGCTAAAAGTATATATATTTGCAATCAGGAGAACTCCCTCTATCGTTCCATAGCTACCTTAATGCGGAACACCGG
>NW_023485543.1:0-1413 GCF_013731165.1 Rhagoletis pomonella | reverse complement strand
GAAAGTTCTAGCTATGGCAGTTATTTATGAAAACTGTCATTGAAAAATTCACTATGAAGGAAATGTTCAACCACTAAGTGCTACAAACCAATCGATTTCTTTATTCACCAAGAATCAAATTTGAAAATAAATTTTTATTTGTAATTTTTATGCAAAATCAAAACAAATAACAATTATTTTTGATTTATATTTTACAAATACAAAATAACAATTATTTTTTGATTTTTATATAAATAATCTGTACATAAAAGTTATTTTTGATTTTTATATTATATGTCTTAGATAACAGTTATTAAAGACTTTTATTTATAATAGTTATTTTGGATTTATAAAATAAAAATCAGAAAAAACTGTTATTTAAGGAGTAATTAAATAAAAGTCAAAAAATAATTGTTAAAGAGTAATTTTTTTTTTAAATAAAAGTTGTAACTGTTACGGTCCCTGTTATTAATTTGAATGTCCATCAAGTTGTATCGCATCATACTTAATTAACGAAGATTCTGCATCAATTCGAAACCCGTAATGTAATACAAGTAAATGGAAATTTTTTTGTCGATAGCGAGAACTATGTGTTCATCTTTTTGTAGAGAATCTCATAATTTTAGAAAATTTTTCTAATCGTCTTATACCCTGCCCTTAATAATCGAGACTTCCATTCATTTTCTAAAAATTATGTATGTAATCTAAGTGTTTTCTCAAGATAGTTAAGCACGAAACTGGGCGGAATCGAAAAAAAAAAAACAAATTTTCCTTCAGGTCAAACTCAAACATTTTTATTTTAGACCTTTGGTTCCTTTCTTACTTAGTGTATTATGTGTGTATTAAAAATAAAAACAAAAGAAAATGGGATTGGTCTCATGCAAATACATTTTTTCTCTTAATTGTCATGCGAGTAACCTACTCTCTTTAGTATTTGAAAGGTATGAATTAACATCAATATCAACAAGAGAAAGTGCTCACTTCCTTAAGCGGCACATGCGCAATAAATTGACACTAGCATGTGCCAATGTCAAAGTAAGCATGTAATTACTTAGTTAGTACTGCCTTGTCAAATGTGGTTCTTTTTCATTCACCTTTTAATCGCCATTACTACAGATGTGCACTCTATTCCTTGTCGGCGAATCGCTTTCACCTTATGCCAGCTTTTTATTTATCTACACATGTATTTATGTCGGTGTTTTATATGTAATTCAGTAGGTTTGTAAACGAACATATCCCACTTTTCGTTCTCCCCGTAGACATACATACATACATATGCATACATATGCATGGGCATTGTCTTAGTAGGCTAGAACTGATTTTCTATCTCCAGCAGAATGTGTTTGTGTGTTAGCTTTTAGAGAAATATGGCACTTTGTGTTATTGCCCGATTCAAATTGCTTTGATAAAAAAGTAGGGGATCTGCTTCAATCA
>NW_023485542.1:0-1413 GCF_013731165.1 Rhagoletis pomonella | reverse complement strand
AGCCCACCAGTTTTTCATAAGTGTATCATAACGTGAATAATCTGAAGGTCAGCTTCCGTCGTATGTCAAATTAGGCAGTGTATCTGTGTATGGTCTTCTGTTTGTCTTGCGCGAGGTCAAAAAATCTTCCGGATGAGCGATTTTATTTTGTATACTCGCATAGCGCTACTTCAATGTCCTGATAATTGGATTCTACTTGTCCAAACCTCTAAAGCATTTCAGTGCAGTTTTAAAACGCGTGAAAAACTATCTCAGATCTTCACTGAGCGAAAACAAACTGAATGCTCTTGCGTTGCTGACTATAGAGTCAGATTTGTTTCTATCTATCGATTGTGAAGATATTATCCGCGAATTCGCAGCTGAAAAATCAAGACGTAAAGAACTGTGAAAAAGAAGTGTTTGAAAGAGGGTTTTTGTTGAATACCTTATCCATGCTGATGTCGAATTTGTTAATTCCGTTATGTATTTCATTATTAACGAACTATATTGTAATAAAGCACTGATAATAACAATCATATTTGATATATATATATATATTTTTTTTTTCGTGAAAAAAGGGCGGCAAGTTATGAATTGCCTAGGGGCGGCAAATATTTAAATCCGCCACTGCCTGTTATGATACTAGGACTGGAAAAGTTTCGTTGCCCCTTGCTGAACCATTTACAGTCCATCTAAGGTGCTGCAATATGCTACCAGACAATGCAGTCCAGTTTCAGAGAAGATCTTCTCCTCCTTACAGTTTGTTCAACATTTTTTTGCTAACGAAAAAGTAGTTCCAGCCCTTCGGCCTGATTATATGCCATTCCCCGAAGGACCTGCTTGGTCGTGCCGCACAATAGGACTACAGCGGCCAAAGCTAGTGAAAACGTACTTGCTAGTTCCGAAAAAGTAATATATAGTAGCAAGGATTGGCTAAATGCTTAAGAGCAAAGTACACTCAGAAAAAAGTCAGCCAAATATATTTCTCTCAACACATGATTTGGTAACTATAACCAAACAGTGTAACTATAACCAAATCATGTGTTGATATAAACATATTTGGTTGACGTAACTAAACTCTTTTCTCAGTGTAATCAGCGCAGTTATGGAAGCTTGAGCCATCAGAAAATACCCCATCAGAGGCACTAACCAGCGGCATGTATTAGCTCCTCTCTTCTACAGCAAACACCCACATACAAAAATGTATAGGGGATATGAATTTTTATGCATTTCTCAAATATATTAACCCTGAACTTATTGAAAAACAACCGCGTTCAACACTGACCCATCTTGGTATTTATATCACACAATCGGCAATGCTCCCGTTCTTGATTAGTTTCTCCGTTATAGTGGCCATTAAGCACGCCTACTCGCAACATGAATAGATCTCAGCACACTGCGCGGCAACATATGGCAGTTAGAGCAAGACTCTTT
>NW_023485541.1:0-1413 GCF_013731165.1 Rhagoletis pomonella | reverse complement strand
CGCATGCAAAATGCCGTCGGCAAATGGAAATGTAAAAATTAGCCGACTGCGCATGCATACACTAATGCAATTTAATGAATTGCTACAATTCATAGATATGTATATGTATGTACGTATATATGTGTATGTGCATAAGTAAATATATACATACATACATACATATGTTTCATTAAATTGTAATGAAATAGTTTTATTGAAAAAGTTCCACTTTACATGACTTTAGATACAGTGAAACCTCCCTTGGGCGGACACTCACCGTCAGTCATTTTTTGTCCGCCCAAGAGAGGTGTCCGCTCAATGGAAGGGACGCTTATTTTAGTACTATTTAATGTTTTAATTAATTGAATAGTCACTATTTCTTATTTGAATAAAAGATATTGATATTACATCGTTCAAACAAAAGTGTGCATGTATTTTTTCAAAAGTACATATTTCATTTATGTGCGTAAGTACATATTAAGTAATAACAAAATTAAAATAAATATTACATTTCAGTCCATAAACTACATAAAACCATAGATTCATTACATAAAAAATTGGGAAATTGTCGATTGACGTAAGTTTAATTTTTAATTTTTTTCAGTGTCAGTACCTTTTTCATCAATAGTTTTCATGTTTTTATCAGTAACAAAATCCAACCAGAAATCTAAATTTTCGGTCCATGTATTTATTATTATCTATTGTTATAAATTCATCAGAATTGGAATTGGATTCTCCAAGGGTTTCTGATAATTCAAATAACGAACATAAACCACTGCGCAAACCAAACTAAATGTGTGCATAAAAATCACATTTTATACGGGAAGTCCCCTTTTTCCATTTAGTAGTTTTTTGTTTGATTTGTTATGAAAAGAAACAATAGAGTTTTTTGTGTAAATTTTATGCAAAATAACTGTCCGCGTCCGGCCAAGAGAGTGTCCGCTTAAGAGAGAGTAATTTGTTCCGAAATTTATACTTAAAACGTGGTATAGGGAAAAATGTCCGCCCAAGGGAGATGTCCGTCTAATAGAGGTGTCCGTTAGGAGAGGTTTCACTGTAATTGCGGAAAAAAGTCGAAAAAATTTACTTAGAAAATCTCATCAACATAGCTGAAACAGAAAAATTCATACATGTTTGCAAAAATGAATTTGCAACCAGCAAATCGATTTCACGCAAATATCATATTTTCGGCAAGCAAGCAAATGTACAAATGCCCGCTCCTTTCCCCGTTTCCCCGCTTCTTTTGTACACTTGTCGTTCTGACTACCATTTTTATTTTAGAGTTTGTTTTGATCCGACACAAGCACGCGCCATAAAAGTGGGTCCAAATCATGGCATCCGTGATCGAATGAAACACGATTCGAATCGAATGAAACAAAATGACAGTTGTTTTCTCTCAAATACATTTTGAACTGAAAAAGCGAATTCGCTGCC
>NW_023485540.1:0-1413 GCF_013731165.1 Rhagoletis pomonella | reverse complement strand
CGACCACGGGAAGACTAAGGCTGCCAAGGACAAGAAAAAAATTGCCTAGGACCTTGCGACGTCTACTACAGCTCCCATGTAAAGGAACGCATATCGGTTTCGAATTTTTCATGGGGGAGAGGCTCCGTGGCCGAGTACTGTTGTTCATCCCGGCGAAGGAGTTTCTCCCAACAATCCGCAAAGCAAGATTCTTCACCAACTCGTTTAATTGCACCCACGCCCCGCAGAAGAAAAGGACGAGGCGACCAATGACCTATTCTATGCGCGTCTGGAACGCACTTACGAGCGCTACCAGTTGTGTCTTCTAATGTATGCAAATTTAAACACCGTGTTAATAAAATTAAATACTGTCTGTTTAATTTATATACCAAATTTGCCGCGTAGACACACAAATTGTTTAAAACTGATTAAATACGAAAACTTAGTTTTTGTTATTAGAAATGTTTGCAATTTTAAACATTTCATGTGTACATATATTTTAAACACCCTATGTTTAAAAATTCTATCTTGAACTTCTTACGCGTACATATGTATATTTAGACAGGCCGAAGTAGTAAACCAAAATGGCTCCAAGCATCATTTAACACACTCAAACAGCTAAAGCCCCTCTTCATATAATCACCTACTCCACAGTCAAAAATCAACTACCACATCGACAGTAAAAATGTCAAAAACAACTGCCATTTACTTTATCTATCTGTGCGTATCATTTTTATGTATTTCAGCCAGTCTGTTACGTAATATCTCTTACACCCGCCACGAGCATACGTATTTGTACGAATGTTGGAATCCACCTACGGAAAGGTGTGAGTAAGGGTAAGCCCGTATTTGCAGGAGCGTGAGCTGTGCACGCCTGACGTCGGTGTCAATTTAGTTTTATTTCATTGTATCATAACAATAACATAAAATTAAAATAACATAAAAAGGAAATTGTTTGCAAAGAAAAAAATGGCAAAGGGAAATTTGCGAGGCGAAGAAAAAAGGAAAAATAACGGCACAAAAAATAACAAAGCTTGAAATAATAACGGGAACAAATAGCAACAAATATGAAGAGCTTGATGAAAACAATCCTTGCTGCCACTAAAGAGTGAACTTAAAAATATGCACACACAAATGTTAAAAAGAAAAAGAAACGGAAACGCAGCTATGCATGTACATACATTTTTGTTCATGTGTGCGTAAAGGAAGGATGACAGCAAATCAACATAGCGGAAAATCTCTTGCACTATTGTTATTATCCTTGTTACATTTCGTCACTCACTTTGCGTCATCAACTGGAACTGATACAATCGCATGGCTCACACGCTGCTGTGCGCTCCTACCACTCACCTACCAGGCCGTTGCTCATAAAAAGTAAGTGGTTGATTTTGTAGTAAACATGTGCATACATACATACATACATATTTGGCAAGT
>NW_023485539.1:0-1414 GCF_013731165.1 Rhagoletis pomonella | reverse complement strand
CTGCTTACTCAAAATAAAGTTCGAAATTTTTACGAAAGTTTGTTGATGTTTTAAAACGTTGCACAGAGGTTCAAGCTTGGATTTATATGGTTTTTGTTAAAGATTATATTTTTATATATATTTTTATAAACAAATAAAATAATAAGACAAATGGTCAAATCTTGTCAAAATGTAAAAGCCGTAAAGTTATGACATGGTCAATAAATTCATAGTATTTGCATACCCACTGTTGTAATTTTCACTTTAGGAGATTCACATGCTTTCTTATTCTATAAATAATCTTGTGCAAGCCTAAAAAAAGGGATTATAATTGAAGATTAAAAAAATTTTTTTTTTTAATTTGTTTTCAAATTTCTTGTTTGAGGTAATATATTTTAACCGAAATTTTTTTTCAGCTTTTCGTGGACACAGACTTCAATTGTGAAAATTTTCGCCTAGAGTATGGTTGGGTATATGGCCGATTATTTGACTGGCTACGTTACATTCGTACACATTTTTTTCTAAAGTATGAATCAATTGTCCACTAAATAACACAAAACCAACTGGGCTTTTTAGGTGCTATGATCAGGCACGGCCCAATCTATGTATCTGTAAAAAAAAAAATATTTTAATAAATCCTTGGCTTTCAAAGTTATAGGCATTCGAATGTGCACTGGCTACGTTACACTATTTGGAAGTTTAATGTTGGGTTGTGTCAGAAAGTTTGAAATTTCTGCGAAACGGGTGAACGAATATTGCTAGTTTTTCAGTATGTCATCTATAACGAATGCAGGTGGTCATTTGCTTACCCAATTGTCGTAAATTTTAGGTTTTTTACATTTTTTGCTCATAAAATTTGGGCACTGGCAACGTTACACAAAGCACTGGCCACGTTACACGTACGGTTCGCTTGGGTAAGGTTTAACCAAAAGGCTTTGTTCATCCATTTTTTCTTCGCATTCTTATTCGGTCATCATAACCAACTGTTTGAGCTAAAATTGGAATCTTCTATTGTAGGATTGAAAAATAAAACTCGATTATCTTTAAAAATTCTAACTAGGTCAAAAATCATCCTACGCTAAAATTTTGACCGGAAAATCTTCGTATTATCGTCGCAAATAATATTTATTTAACTTCACTACAAAAACCACTTAAAATATGCATAAGCTCATCTAAAGTACCATGTTGTGTGTTTTCTTTTTATCCTTTCTGAATAATTATGTTTTTCCAATGCCATCCAAGACAATTTCAAATCAGATACAGTGGTTTCCACAACTTTGTTAATCTTACATAAAAAATGTTAATGCATTTAATCGATTTTATAGAAAAGTTGTAACATAAACAATTTTTAACAAAATAAATAACATACATAAAACACAGGTTTTAGTTCTTTAAATTTTAATATCGATATTTCGACCTCAATCTGAGGTCATCT
>NW_023485538.1:0-1414 GCF_013731165.1 Rhagoletis pomonella | reverse complement strand
CATTAAGCCTAACTCAGCATATTATCGAAAACGTGTGAAATCGGGAAAAACACCCCTACTTATCATGCAAGGGTAGTTTAGAGAAAGTTGAAACGACGATATTTGATACCTGCGCTGGGTATATAAAGTTTGGCTTCGCCCGAGCTTATACTTCTTTACTTGTTTGATGTTGGTTTGCACCGGGCTTGAACCCAGGCCCTGCGGTCATCGGGAAAGCAGCGGAATATGTTCAAATAAGGGCTCAAGAAAGAGTGAAAGGATTCTTTATATGCAAAAAGAAAGAGGTCAAGACGAAATAAATAGTTTCTTGTGGTTCGCCATTGACACAAAGGACGAAAAAAAATTGCAAATAAATCGTTTATTAATCCGCAAAAAAAAGAATACGATAACATTAGGAAAAAAGTGATCAAATGAGGAAGCCGCGATTCTATTTCTATTACAAATCTACATATACATATATCTTACTGGGCTCCGGCTCTAGCATAGAAAATACAGAACCACCCGCCTAGCGTTATTATCCCTTTGCGTCCAATGGCGTCCAGTCGTCCTTTATGAAGTCCGCGGCGCGTTCCGCAATCATAATGGTCGCTGCATTCGTATTCGCGCTCACCACGTCAGGCATAATGCTTGCATCAGCGACGCGCACATTCCAAGCGCCACGCAGTCGTAGCCGAGGACTAACACACGCAGTGGAATCACCAGATGGGCCCATTTTCACAGTGCCTGTTACGTGGAAGGACGTTGTGGAGAAGTATTTAATGTAGCAGCGCCAATAGGCATCACTTCTATATACCCATTTATCACATTCCTTTATAGGTATACGCAGAATAGTGGCATTTACAGCGCGGTAGGCATGAGTACGCACAAGACGTTCCTGGAAACGCACTCCGCGCAACATACTCTCCAAATCATCGGGATCATCCAGGTAGTTGGGTATAATGCGCGGATTGTCCTTATAGTTCCTACTACTTAGGCGCACCAGTCCTGTCGATTTTGGATGCGAGAGTACATTGAATATATTCATCATATCAGTTTGGTTTATAATGTTGCTTAAATAACTAGCGTACTGTGGTTGCATAGCGGAGATATCTGTGGAAAGCTTCAAAGCATCAATGTCGCTGTAGTGAAAGAAGATATTGTGGAATTCCGTGGTAGGGTACGTTACGTTACTATTTGGCACTGTATTGACGAAACTCACTACTGAAGTGGTGGAATGACTAGAGAGCGGGCCTTTGCCATACATCAGATAGTTAAACATGTTTTCCATGAATTTAGCTTGCCTATCGCGCTCCTTCGGACGCGCCTGCAACTTAAAATACAGCAAGGTCATTAGATGATCCTGCAGGTTGTTGCCAACAGGTAAATCATGCAGCACTGGTATTTGCAAACTATTCAGATGCTCCCTCGGTCCTAC
>NW_023485537.1:0-1414 GCF_013731165.1 Rhagoletis pomonella | reverse complement strand
ACATATAATAATTTTTCCTTTGCACGCGTACGATCTACCAAGGGTCCTTGCTCGGGCGCCAATTGTAACGAAGCGTTTTATCGCCCCGCCGCTTCTTCTACAATGCTGGGGTATACTCGCCGTGTCCAGGGTTCGTTACAATAAATTTGTAGTTTCGGGGCTCTGGTAAATCGCACTTTATTAATTTAATTTTCTTAATTTCTATAAAGAACATATAACAAATAACAAAACTTGCTGGCGTCACTTGCAGTGGTTGGGTAACGGCTTCCTGTCCCGTTATGGGCCCGTTAGGCGGTAGTGGCGTGGCTTCAATTCTGGTGAGCAACGCTCTGTTGACGCCGTTGAATGGCGCGCTGCTAGCCTCGGTACGCCTGTCGTGCGCTGCTGACGGCGACGGATAGCGCTCTTGCTGGCGCGCTTGACGTGGCGCTGCTGACGACGACGGGTAGCGCTCTTACGGGTGCGCTTGGTGTTGCGCTGTCGGCGGAGACGATGAGAGGCGCTCGGTTAACGCCGATGAGTAATGCCCTTGTGAGTGGGGCTCTGCTGGCGACTGTAAGTAGCGCTCTTGTTGGCCCGCTTGGCGTTGCGCTGTTGACGGCGCCGGATAGCGCTCTTGCTGGCGCGCTTGACGTGGCGCTGCTGACGACGACGGGTAGCGCTCTTGCGGGTGCGCTTGGTGTTGCGCTGTTGGCGGCGCCGGATAGCGCTCTTGCTGGCGCGCTAGACGTTGCGCTGCTGACGACGACGGGCGGAGATTGCTCGTACGCGGCTTCGCGGTAGACAGTGGCGAGCGGCGATCGAAACCGTTTTTAATGATTACTACTCTGAGTGGTGATGTATTGCGGTGTGTGTACCACTCGCCCCATTCAGCAGTAGTTCTCACTATCAAATATGGTTTTTCTACCTTTGAGGGGTGATGTCTTGTGGTGTGTGTACCACTCACAAGCTATCGCTCCCTTCAATTTTAGTCGTTCGCTCGCGACCACAGCTCCGTGCTGACTGCCTGTTTTCTCGCTGTGCTCTATATTTTATGGGCTGCGTGCTTGATGTTGCGTGGTCGTGCAGCCACATGTTGCTGTGTGATGTTTCGTTGTCATGGTCACAAAGATGCTGTCGGGTGTTGCTACGAGTTGTGTTGCTTGACTGGCTGTTGTGCGGTGTCGTATTGCTTGTGTGGGCTAAATTCCTCAGGGATATTTGGTCCTCACACTCCTCCCCCCACTTCGGTGATCTTATGCCCCGCTGGTCCTCGGGTATGTGTATGCGACGACTGTGCGTGCGGCGACTACCGGTGTGGTAGCCGTATGCGCCGTCGGGGCGCGCGTAGTACTGACGATGGCGTGCGCGGCGGAAACTGGTGCGGAAGCCGGAGGCGCGTGAGATGGCTTCTGTATGGGCTACGGACGCTTGT
>NW_023485536.1:0-1414 GCF_013731165.1 Rhagoletis pomonella | reverse complement strand
GATGTCGTCTTCATGGATGGGAACCTGATGGAAAGCCCGCTGCAGGTAAATTTTGGAGAAAATGATTTTGCCCCGCAAGCTGCTTGTAAAATCGGTTAGGTGCGGTAGCGGGTATCTATCCGGCACTGTCTGTGCGATAAGTGCTCCGTAGTCGCCACACGGTCTCCAAGTGACATCGCTTTTCCTAACCAACTGCAGCGGACTCGACCAATTGCTGCTCGAAGGACTACAGACACCTGCTTTCATTAAAAATTCGAACTCTCTTCGTGCTGCAGCCAGCTTTTCGGGCGGAAGACGTCGTGGTCGGGCAAAGACGGGCTGGCCCGTTGTTGTAATTCTGTAACAGATCGTAGATTTTGTTTTACAGCCGTGGGGCGCTAATTTTGTAATCTCTGAAAATTCGGCTAATAATTCGGCAAACGGACTTGTCAAATCATATGTTTTTATTTCGGCTAGAGTTCGCATCGTTGATGTTGTCAATGGAGAACGTAGTTGTGTGGTATTATCGGTGAGTCGATTGCGACGTAAGTCTATCAACAAGTCAAAAAAGCGTATGAAATCAGCACCAATGATGGGAGTTGTGACATCAGCGATGATAAATGACCACTGGAAATCACGGCGGAGGCCAAGATGGAGATGTATTCTCTTTTCTCCAATTACTCTGATGGGGGAGCCGTTTGCAGCGTATAGCTTGGTTGCTGTTGGTCGGACGTCATATGATTTAGCTGTGAGCGGTAAAACGGACACATCGGCCCCGGTGTCTACAAGAAATGTTTTATTTGAACGTTTGTCGTGAATCTGCAAGCGAAGCACGTTGCGCTCTGTGACAGACTTTTCGCTACCATCTGTCATACGTCCCTGTAGTCAGGTTGAAGTAGTGCTTGACGTGGCCGCTTGAACAGAACGATTACTGTGGCGGCAAGGGCTCCGGCACTTTCGGGCATTACGACCATATTTTTGGTGATACCAGCAGTCTTGCGATTCGGCTGATGCACCTTGGGAGTTCACAGCGGCTTGTGAGCTACCCCGATGTCTTGAACCGTGTCGAAAATTACTTCGATTGCGCGAGCGCGAGCGTGAGCGTGTAGTGAACTGTTCGAATTTTTTACGTAATTCAATTATAGCTGTGCGTAATTCGCCTATTTCGTTCGGCTGATCCGCCCTAATCTTGTTAATCTGGTTGGGAGTAATGGCATCGACTATTGAGTCAGCGATTTTTGTAAACTCGGCAGCGGTTCCGGAAAAGGCATAAACTTTTCAATGCTGTTTCGCTGATAGAATTTCCCGCAACTCGCTTCATCTCATAAAAGAGTTCGGAGGGTTTTTTGTCTCCAAGGGGTAATTCTGACAGCAAGCGGTTGAGGCGTCGTTGCTCACTATCGGCAAAATGTGCGATAATTTTTTCTTTAATAAA
>NW_023485535.1:0-1414 GCF_013731165.1 Rhagoletis pomonella | reverse complement strand
CTTCTACCATTTTTTCAAATTATTGTTGCTTTTCCACAATAAGTTTTTACTGAAAACCGCCTCAAGCTCATAAAAATTGTTGAATACTAAAGTATTTATTTTATTTTTAACTAAAATGTTTTGTTTTGCATATTCAATATTATTAAAAAAAATAAAAAAATAGTACTTATTTTACCTGAAACATTTTACTTTTAATAACATTTATTGAAAAATTCATTTAAATTTATGTTCGAAAGTTTGGAATATTTGTGTATTTATTTTTGGTTTTAATTAATACTCAAAAAATTTAACACTAATTACTAACTACTAAATAAAATTGTGTAATATGTATATTAAAGTGTATTTAGTCAAAAGTTTTTTAGTGTATATTCATGAATTCATTTTATTTTTTGACTACCAAAGTAGTGGCTTTGGTCCGTAATTGAACTAGTATTTTTCTGTCTATTTTGAACTAGTATGAGATTGGTATATTTCTGACCGAAATCTGAAAATTGAGTCAAACCACGCCAACTGTGTCAATGAATTTTCATTGATTTTCTGGAAAGTGAAGACAATTGTGGGAATCTGTAGATAATTATAGAACAAAAATACACTTTGGACGGTTTTTCGAAATTGCACTTCGTTTTTGTTTTTTTTTGGTATTATAAGAATACTAGCTTATACCCGCGGGTTTCACCCCGCGCTTTTATACAAATATGAAAAATAATTTAATGATGTTAGATTTTATTTCTGTGCCCATTTCGTTATAGCTCGTTATATTTTAAGCGAGTTAAGGTATTTAGGTTGTTTAAAACTATGAAATTATAAAATCTCGTCTGCGCGCTAGGCATACGAAAGATATCAATCCCTCTAAGTTTACCTTAAAGTGGTTCCAGGTATACGACGCGTGAACGTGTAACCTTCTTGGAGGTGCCACGGCGGGTTCTAATATTTCCAACTCAAATTTAGTAACCTGGCCTTGATAAAATACCACTTCTCATTACTGTAGCAAATGCCGCATGGGAGCTTTAGATTATAAGGCCGAACCCGGCTCTCCCTTTTCCATTTAATGAAATTTATTCTGTCAGTACGGCACTTATAAAATAAATCTCCATAACAAATCTAAAATACTTCGAGAGATTTTCTATCCTTCCAGAGATATGTATTAAGAAGTTTTTAGTATGTATGGGAGGCATTAATTTTTTAATAATTCACATTTTTTCCATGAGCAATTGATACATTTTGCATATATAACTCCATACCAAGTTCCAGTATTCTTCCACAAACACTTCCAGGGATATGTGGCAAGAAAAAGTAAATTTGTACTGGAAGTGCCACGCCCCTTTTTCTTACAACCCTAATCTTCTTCCATGAATTTAGAATTGATTTTACATACCCCAGTACCAAGTCCCAGTACTCTACCTTGAACACCTTT
>NW_023485534.1:0-1414 GCF_013731165.1 Rhagoletis pomonella | reverse complement strand
CTAAGCTCTCATCCTCTGACGAATTGTTCAACCAGAACTCCGTTGTAGCTACTAATTAAAATTTTTTTACCACGTTTTCATAAACTCGATTTCTTTTTATTTCTTTTTAATTTGCACAAATTTACATATTTACATATGTATAAGCACACTATTTAGTTTGCTCGATTTGTAAACAAAGCTTCTCGGCGGTGAAAAATATACTATTGTGAACAACCTAAACGAGCGAAATTCACAATAGCGCTATTCTTCATCGAATGAGCGCCATAATACCAAATGAAAATTCGTTCGATCAGCACTTTCGATCACAGTCGAAGATCGAATGCAACTTATAATAGGGGCCTTAAACTCTATTACACGTTTTCTCTTCGTGGCCAGTTTTCTAAGCTCTCATCCTCTGACGAATCGTTGAACCAGAACTCCGTTGTACTAATTTTTACGTTTTTATAAACTCGCTTTCTTTTTTATTTCATTTTAATTTGCACAAATTTACTTATGTACATATGTATCATGATTCAATAATTAAAGGTTTGCTGATTAGAGACATTAGAGTTTTGACACTCCCTTACAAAAGCTTTGTACACACACACGAACCCACACACAGTGCCTTGCTAAGGGAGCCGATTTTGTCAAGAGGGAGCGAGAAAACTGTTTTTTGAGCAAACCTTTTATTATTAAATCATGCATATGTAAAAGCACACTATTTAGTTTGCTCGATTTGTAAACAAAGCTACTCGGCGGTGAAAAATATACTATTGTGAACAACCTAAACGAGCGAAGTTCACAATAGCGCTATTCTTCATCGAATGAGCGTCATAATACCAAATAAAAATTCGTTCGATCAGCACTTTCGACCACAGTCGAAGATCGAATGCAACTCATAATAGGGGTCTATATCTAAAGGAAACATTTTTTATTTGAAGCAGCTATGATTAGAAAAAAGTATATGGGCAAATCTAAAAAATAGGTACACCTCCAAAAAAATTTTAATTTTTAAATTTGTGAGCAAACCTATGTTTTATATATCATTTTATTCGTATTCTCTTAATAAATCGATTAATATAAGTGTAATTCATTTGCATCAAGTGCTTCAAAAGTTAGACGAGGAATAAACATGAAATAAAAAACAAAAGTATAAGCTGGGTTCAAATGACGTTGTTCAAGTTGTAAATTTTGAGCAAAGATTTTGAATGTTGAACCACTTAATTGGTACGTTCTAAATTCAATGGCATCCCCCGTTTTACCAGATTGGCTCCGGTTTTCGAGATAACGGTATTTGAAAATTTGATTAAATTTTAACTATTTTATAAATAATTCCCTCAGATTTGAAGTTATTTTACTCAAATTTTGCACATAACGGTTTTTTAATTATTATTCCTTAAAATTATCGAAATGGGTGCACTTTAACGTATAGCTC
>NW_023485533.1:0-1414 GCF_013731165.1 Rhagoletis pomonella | reverse complement strand
ATTTAACTTGGTTGGCACATAATTCCACTCCATGCCTGCCGTCAACTCTTGTACTGCTGCTATGCGGCTTGAAGCAAAGATTTGAAACCGAGATGGCTCGTCGCGGATCCATGCTAGTGCAACTGCGGACTCCGACCAACAAAAAAACGGGCATTCAAAAATGTTCATTTCAGCGACCTCATGAATGAGTTGTGCCAACCGTGCTGCTCCACAAAGCTCTAGCTTCGGTATTGTAAGAGTTTTGAGGGGTGCTACACGCGACTTGGAGCAAAGTAAATGCACCTGCCTCTCGATTCCATTGTCGGATACTACGTATACACAGGCTCCATAAGCCTGAACGCTAGCATCGCTGAAGCCATGAACCTCGACCACACCTTTTGGCAGGATAGACAGCCGAGGAAAACTAAGTTTCGGTATGCGAACAAGATCTGAGTATAAACTATTCCATGATGAATCTAACGATGAGGGCAAACTTTCATCCCAGTCGAGTTGCTCCCTCCAAAGATGCTGAAGAAAAATCTTTGCTTTCGAAATAATGGGACCAATAAGCCCCAATGGGTCGTAAAAACGAGCAATTATTGATAAAATCGATCTTTTGCAATTCCTCTTTGCTGTGGCTGTGGGTGTAAATACGAAAAGTAGGCTATCAGAGGCTGGGTCCCAAGTAAGACCAAGCGTCTTAGTGACATTGCTTCCATCATCGAAGCTCAAGAGAGGTTCGGTATCTTCGCTTGGTATACCTTGAAGCAGATCCACATTATTAGTGCACCATTTCCGCAATTTAAAACAACCCTTCGCCAACATATTAGTAATTTGATTCATGATCTCTCTGACTTCTTGGACAGAATCCCCACCTGTAATAAGATCGTCGACATAAAAGTCTCGCCGCAAAATTTCAGCTCCAACAGGAAACAGCTTCTGCTCGTCAGAGGCTAATTGATGCATTGCTCGCACTGATAAAAATGCAGCCGGTCGAGTACCATAAGTTACTGTACCAAGTTTAAAAACTTGAACTTCATGTTGTGAAGTATCGCGCCACAATACGCACTGCAAGTAGGAGTCATCCTCCGAGACTCGTACACATCTGTACATTTTGCAAATATCACCAGTTAAGGCAACAGCAAATGTTCTAAAACGCAACAGTATGTTATAGAGTATGAGGTGGGCTTTATCGAAGGCTGAGGTAGCTCAGCCGCTTCAGGGTTGAGTTGAGGTCCCACTAACCCCCACTGAATAAAATAAACACAGTAGTTAAATATAGCGAACACAACCACACACACACGCGGCCGTTCGGCCAGGCTGTCGGTACCCTGACGTCCACGAAGAGAGGGGAGAGAGAGAGAGAGCGACTAACTGGTCGGCGGTCGGCGTCGTGGCCCAGAGAGCGGAGACTGTCTAGTGGCTAGTGACGGTG
>NW_023485532.1:0-1414 GCF_013731165.1 Rhagoletis pomonella | reverse complement strand
TCGGACAAACTAGACAAATTAATCAGATTTTATTTTTAATTGGATTAACGATTAATGATTTAAAATAATTAAACGTAATCGCAGCCAGCGGTTAACGATTAAAAAATGTTATCATTAATCGTACAGTTGATTACGACTAATTAATTTTAATCGTCAAACGCGATTAACATTTTAATCGTTAATTTTAAATCGTTAATCAGATTAACAGTTTGCCAACACTGTGTGAAATCATGTTCATGTTCACGGAGAAAAATGTAGGTTTTTGGAAATACTAACCCCATACTAACTGAAAGTTTCATATTGCATATCTCTTCAAATGTTTGGGGTAAAGCACTCATGCTTGGTATGGAAATACATATGTATGCATGTATGTATGTGAAACTATATGTATGTTATTGGAAAAGGTGGTGTGGCCACTCCCATGCAAATTGATTTTTTCTATGCTGCATATCTCTGGAGGTGTTCATGGTAGAGTACTGTGACTTGGTACTAGGGTATGTAAAATCAAGTCTAAATTAATGGAAGAAGATAAGGGTTATAAGAAAAAGGGACGTGGCACTTCCAGTACAAATTTACTTTTTCTTGCCACATATCCCTGGAAGTGTTTGTGGAAGACAGAATAAATTTCATTAAATAGAAAAGGGAGAGCCGGTTTCGGCCTTATAATCTAAAGCTCTCTTGAGGCATTTGCTACAGTATTGAAAAGTGGTATTTTATCAAGGACAGGTTACTAAATTTGAGTTGGAAATATTAGAACTCGCCGTGGCACCTCCAAGAAGGTTACACGTTCACGCGTCGTATACCTGGAAACATTTTAAGGTAAACTTAGAGGGATTGATATATTTCGTATGCCTAGCGCACATACGAGATTTTATAATCCAATTAAAAATAAAATCTGATTAATTTGTCTAGTTTGTCCGAGTTTGAAACCAAACACCAGTTATAGTAATTATTTTGTGTTTTATACTTATAAAAACACGTTAAGTTAAAAAAATAATAATTATTGTTATTAGTAATACATAAACTGGGAACTTTTACAAACCTAGTTTGTAAAACGTTTGTTGGTATATATCTTAATGAAAATGCACACCAAATTGCTTAGATAGATGAGGAAACCCGACTTAGCCATACCGGATTAACTTGCTTTGTGTGCACAGGGCAATTCCAGCATAACTTAATTAATCACCAAACCTACTTGATCAAATTAAAAGTTAATGATTAAAAATTTATTTTTTAATCGCGGTTACCATTAACTGTTTAGTCGGATTAAAATTAATCATGATTAACTGTAATCAGATTGAATTTAATCGAATTAACTAACTAATTAAAACATCAATCGATTAATGCCAACATTGATTTCACATACATATCACTATACCAAGTTTCAGTTCTCTCCCACAAATACTTCCAGAGA
>NW_023485531.1:0-1415 GCF_013731165.1 Rhagoletis pomonella | reverse complement strand
TGTAAAAAACACATATGTATGCATTTGTTCTTGAAACGATTTATTTTCCTATTCAGCTCCATAAAAACTCATACATGCGTATTGTTTATGATACACTCCATTCAAGCATGCAAGATGCAAGCATATATTTGTATAATAAAACATTTCACCATAAAAACTTATTCTAATAAAAAAACTAAAAATATAATAATTCACTGAGGACTCATTCTAACTTAAAACAAGAAAACTTTCTTATGGTGGTTCACAGCTTAAATCGTCCACCCAAAAAAAAAATGTATTTTGTTAATATTCACAAGATTTTTCATGTTAAATAATTTATGTTCTTTTTATAAGAATATAGTTCATGGTGCAACAAACACCTACAAACGAAATTCTAAACTTTGTACAAAAGCTAGGAAAATTCGATCAAAATTCCATTCATTTTCATGAAAATTTTCAAGTTTTTGATCAGATTTTTTAGAAATATTTCGGGTATGCAATTTTGTTGAACAATCGGTGTTAGTCTAATAAAGTGAAAGTTTTAAATAGCTAAAAATTATCGCTAATTTTTCAGATTTTTTCTGTCGAGGGTGTGGAACATTTTCTTCCGTATAAAACATCAACAAAATTTATTTTTATATGGAAGAAAATCTTAACACCCTCAACAAAAAAATTCTCAAAAAGCAACGGTAATTTTCAACTCTTTGAAACTTGCACTTAATTAGATTAAAATTTATTGGGCTACAAAACTACATACCCGAAACTTAAAAATGGTCATGAAAATGAAAGGAAATTTTATTGAATTTTCCTAGTTTTTGTAAAAAGCTTGGAATTTTGGTTTACGGTATTTGTGGCACCATAAATAATATTTTTATAAAAAATAACATAAATTATTTAACATGAAAAACTTTGTGAATATTAACAAAATACAATTTTTTTTGGGTGTACAATATAATACCATTTCATGTTCATGAAAGGAATATAAAAAAAAATAAAAATATCTCCAGGTACTTCAAGTAATTCAATTTCACTTAAACATTAGTAAAGAAAACGTTATAAAACTATTTCATGTATATGAAAGGAATAAAAAAGATAAAAATTCAATTGCACTTAAACATAGTAAAGAAAACATTATAAAACCATTTCATGTTCATTAAAGGTATGAAAAAAAATCTACAGGTACTTAAAATAATAAACTGCGCTAAGACATCAAGCTGTCTTTGAAGAATTTGCCATTCCAATGCATGCTTCTCTTTCATCAGTGCCATTTCTAATTCATTTCCTTCTCTAAATTTAGTTTTTGTTCCTGCTGCTTCCGAATCAGTTCAATTCCTAGTTTAGCTTTTTCTTCTGTCCATTTGGCTTTAACGTGGGCCAGTCTTGACCAGGTGGACTGCGCATTGGAACTTTTTTCCAAACTACATTTCGCCTTAAGT
>NW_023485530.1:1041-1415 GCF_013731165.1 Rhagoletis pomonella | reverse complement strand
AAAATCTACGACCTCTACTACATAGATCATGGTCATTATGAATATGATATACAACCCGTGTTATTCATACTTTTTTTTTGTTTGCGAGGTTACGCATTACCTTCGTTACAAAGTATATATGTGCAATAGACTGCATCACCAAAAAAAGTTGCAGTTTTTCCGCCGGGATTACAAAATTTATTATATTTTAAGACGTTCACCAAAATATTTGGGAAAAATATTAAGATTTAAGTGAGCTGGACCGATTTGAAAATACCTCCAAAAATGGAGTTTTTTATGGATAAAAATAGTTTCGCGAAGAACTTTTTGAAAAAAGTCCCCTCAGATGACAAAACAGATTAAGCTTAAAAAATCTGCATAAAAATATTTAAAAG
>NW_023485530.1:0-941 GCF_013731165.1 Rhagoletis pomonella | reverse complement strand
GAATCGTAAGAATGAGATTTTTGATGCTGTTTTTTTTACTTTTTTCAAAGATTGATTTACGAAAAACTTGAACAACTGGGCCAAAACTATTCTGATTTAGACTTTTGGGATGTCAGTTGAAAGGTATTTTCACACTGTTTTTATTTCTGTTAAAAAAAAAACATCATTCGTGTCCCAATTTTTTTTTTCAATACCAACACATCTTAATTCATCTTTGAATGACGTTCGTTCATCCTACCTTTCTCTTTCATCCTTTGAATGAGTTTATTAGCAAAGAAATAAAAAGGGTGAGAAAATACCTTTCCAATGACGCCTTTTAAGTCGTAAGCGGAAGAGTTTAGGCTCAGTTATTCAAGTTTTTCTTATACCAATCTTTGAAAAAAGTTAAAAAACAGCATCTTTTACATATTTTTATGCAAATTTTTTAAGCTTAAACCGTTTTGACATTTGAGGGGATTTTTTCAAAAAAATTTTTAAAGAAACTATTTTTATTCATAAAAAACTCCATTTATGGAGGTATTTTGAAATTGGTGCAGCTCACTTAAATCTTAATATTTTTTCGAAATATTTTGGTGGACGTCTTAAAATATAATAGACTTTATAGTTCCAATGGAAAAATTGTACCGAGTTTTTTTTTTGTATGGGGAGTGATGCAGTCTAATGTACAAGTACATATGATCAGCGTTGCCATTTTAGCCGTTTTCCGGCTAGATTTAGCCGGTTTTGATAGCAACTAGCCGGAGAAAATTCGATCTAGCCGGCAGCCGATTTGTTAGCCGGTTTGTAAAAAAAAGTTAGCCGTTTTTAGCCGATTTTACTATTTGCCTAATTTTCAGGTGCAAAAAGTAAACAAGTTGTTCGAAAGCAATAATGCAGACCCAATGAAGATTTTTAATGAACTCAATGTTTTACTTTCGCATCTATGCTCCCTAGTGGTTATT
>NW_023485529.1:0-1415 GCF_013731165.1 Rhagoletis pomonella | reverse complement strand
TTTTTTTGTTCACATTTCCCATAAACGGCTTGACAAACAGTCAAACACCCAAATACACAACATAAATAGCTCTTAAGTAAGGGGACATTTGGCTTGGTTTGTCAAGCCGCTTGTATGGTGTTTTTCGCTCTTAAGCACATCTGCATTTGTTGCTAAATATTCAAAATGTTATCGATAGTTTTTTTCCATTCCATCGTTATATTTTCAACTTAGTTTGAACTTTGCAAAATCTCGATAACGAATGGAGAGAACACGCATTCTTCGATCATAAGAATATTCATATCGATTCTTCATTAGATCCACAATATTATGGGGAAAAAGTTTTTGAATTAAAAGATTCTTCAGGTTCATATAAGTTTCCCAATTAAAAAAATTATATCTGCATTACTAATATAGCCCTTTTCTAATGCTTCAGTAGAACGTACATATGTAACGGGTGATTTTTTTGAGGTTAGGATTTTCATGCATTAGTATTTGACAGATCACGTGGGATTTCAGACATGGTGTCAAAGAGAAAGATGCTCAGTATGCTTTGAAATTTCATCATGAATAGACTTACTAACGAGCAACGCTTGCAAATCATTGAATTTTATTACCAAAATCAGTGTTCGGTTCGAAATGTGTTTTTATCGACAAATTTTGTTCAGCGATGAGGCTCATTTCTGGTTGAATGGCTTCGTAAATAAGCAAAATTGCCGCATTTGGAGTGAAGAGCAACCAGAAGCCGTTCAAGAACTGCCCATGCATCCCGAAAAATGCACTGTTTGGTGTGGTTTGTACGCTGGTGGAATCATTGGACCGTATTTTTTCAAAGATGCTGTTGGACGCAACGTTACGGTGAATGGCGATCGCTATCGTTCGATGCTAACAAACTTTTTGTTGCCAAAAAATGGAAGAACTGAACTTGGTTGACATGTGGTTTCAACAAGATGGCGCTACATGCCACACAGCTCGCGATTCTATGGCCATTTTGAGGGAAAACTTCGGAGAACAATTCATCTCAAGAAATGGACCGGTAAGTTGGCCACCAAGATCATGCGATTTGACGCCTTTAGACTATTTTTTGTGGGGCTACGTCAAGTCTAAAGTCTACAGAAATAAGCCAGCAACTATTCCAGCTTTGGAAGACAACATTTCCGAAGAAATTCGGGCTATTCCGGCCGAAATGCTCGAAAAAGTTGCCCAAAATTGGACTTTCCGAATGGACCACGTAAGACGCAGCCGCGGTCAACATTTAAATGAAATTATCTTCAAAAAGTAAATGTCATGGACCAATCTAACGTTTCAAATAAAGAACCGATGAGATTTTGCAAATTTTATGCGTTTTTTTTAAAAAAAAAGGTATCAAGCTCTTAAAAAATCACCCGTTATATTAAGTAGTGTAAAAATGTGTAGGACTGACTTGAGGACCATAT
>NW_023485528.1:0-1415 GCF_013731165.1 Rhagoletis pomonella | reverse complement strand
CACCCAGAAAAAGGTTTAGTTATAATAACCAAGATTTGGTTATAGTGATCAAGTGGCATAGTTGGATATGGCGAAATAAATATATAGTTCACGAAAGTCTGCAATTTACTTAAGACTTCTAGTTGGGACAAATGTATATTTGTTAATAATTGCAAAACGACTACCTTGATTGGACAATATTGTTAGTTGAATCAAATCATTGTTGAGCAAATATAAACAATGCTTTGGTTGATACAAGTTCAATCAATTAATTTTGTGAACTTGCTGTAGACTTGAATCAGCTAACCGTTTATTATTGGAAAAAAGTTTCAGTTTGACACAAATAAAATTTACTCGATGTTTGTTGTGTTTACTTTCTTCTTTTATTTGCATATATTAAGCATAAAAAATACATACATATTTACATAAGTTAGTTACTAAAGTAAATAATACATATGTATATGGTGGTATGAATTTCCTAAAAAACGACGATGAAACAGGAACAGTCGTGCGAAAACCCAGGTCAATATCTGCTGGAAGTATACTGCTTTGCTTTTTCCTTGGCTAAATAGACACTTTCAAATTATAATTCACATAAATTATATATCCACTAAGAAACCCCGGTTGACATCAAACTTTATATTTTTAAATAACTATGCGCGCACCGAAACCACTCGCGGTGATAGAAAAACTGAAACTGAGATAAACAATTCTGTGCATGTCATAGCACACACTTTTCTTTTTCTACCTAGCGCAGCGATCGACATGCCATAGCTTACTGAGCGCTCTCGGACCACATGCGGGTTTCACCCATATACGAACAGCGGTAGCGGAGCAATGATTTCCACGCACAATGCAATGGTCAGCACGATTGGGAGAATACAATGGTCGGCATACTAGCACATTCAAACGATTCAATAAGTGGGACTGTGTGCATTGCTCAGCTGGCGCTCTTCGTATATGAAACACAGATGTGCTCAGAGAGCGCTCAGCATTCTTTAGGGGTGGCTCACAAGCATGAATATGTTCCACTCTCAAACCAAATCGTGGTTGTCTCAACTAAGATTTGGTAACTATGACTAAACCATGTGTTGAAACAAAGCTTATCTGCATTAGCTGAGCTTAATAACATCCTTTTATGAACCACACGTTAAGTTGAATGGAATTTGTAGAAATATGCCTCAAAGAAATATTTATTAGTATTAACCAAACCCTTCAACTAAATTAACGATTTGTTACAACCTAGATGAATATTAGAAGCTTTAATATATTTAGTTATAATTACCAACCCATGGTAATAGTTCCCAATCCTTGGTAACAGTTCCCAAATATTGTCAAAATTCGGGAACTAAATAACTTTAGTTGTCGAAACCAATCGTTTTTCTCAGTGTATGGGAGAAAATGCCAAGCACCATCAGCAAAAAAAATATTAAAAA
>NW_023485527.1:0-1415 GCF_013731165.1 Rhagoletis pomonella | reverse complement strand
CATTTTTAGTGGTGGGCGAGTCCGAGATGTTTAAATGATCGGGATAGTACATTCAATTCGCGTAGATTTTTGAGAACTTTTTTCGTTGAAGGTGTTTCACTTTTTCTTCCATACTGAAATTTTTGTACATCCAATTTGTATAAAGAAAATGCAAAAAAATATTAAAAATCAACATCAATTCTTAGCTGCACTTTCACTTTATAATACTAAAATTGAATCGACTATAAAACTGCATACCGTCAGTTGGTGTCGAACACTCATGCGGTGAGGATGTGATTGCGCTTTTATTGATTTTATTGCCGTCAACAAGCATTTTCGTAAAAGCGCTAGCACAACCTCAACAACAAAGTTATTATTAATGGATTAAAGAGACATCTTTTTGGATTCGGTAATAAGTTTTGACATTTTAATAGCATTTTAAAGTGGTTATCAAAACTTTACGACACTCACATATTGACAAGATTTGACCATTTATCTTAATATTTTTTTTTTTTTTATAAAAATACAGTTTATACTTAAAAAAAAAAGCAGTACCAAGGTTCAATCTTTTTGCAACATTAAAAAAATCAACACACTTTCGTAAAAATTTCGAGCTTTTTAATTAGATTTCCTAGTGCGCAACACCGCAAACAGAAAAATTCAAAAAATCAATGGTATTTTTTAGATACTTCCAAACTTGCACCTTATTATACTAGAATGAATGGGCTACAAAAATGTTAACCCAAAACATGTGAAACTTTGATGAAACTTTATTGATTTTTTTCAATCTTTGAAGTTTGCATTTATTTGCAAGGTTTTTGTTTGACAATGTGCTACAATTTTATAAAAAAAAATAATTAAAATTATTTAAGAAAATAAAATAAATACCGGGTGACTGTGTAACTTTGTCAAAGATGAAGACAATGATGATAAAACATTAATGCACTATATAGGTCAGTTCATATTAATGAGCATAAAATGCGATCACTATCGATAAAATGGAAATCCTCAACGGAAATTTTTAATTTCAACGCATGGAATTTACACTACATTTTTTTACTTTCAACCCCCGAATTGCTCAATTACTTCTATTTCTGCAGGATCGCCATTAAGTAAATTGCATTTCCAAAGATTTCTCAAAATAAATAGCGACGAGGGATATTTCACCCGCCGGTGATAAGAAATCGCAATCTCCATAACGGCTCGAGCTCAATATAAATTGTTGAATATAATTGTTATAAAAGGCCAAAAAATAACAAAAACAAATAACTTAAGGACGAGCACACCTAAAAGTTAAACATTCTAAAAATAGAATTATTAGCACAAACCAACAATACCAACAACCACATGATCAAGTGAATTGCAGCGGAATAACTGCGCTTGATTGTGTTGGCATAACAAAATTAAAATAGTGGAAAAAAGCAAACGATAATTTA
>NW_023485526.1:0-1415 GCF_013731165.1 Rhagoletis pomonella | reverse complement strand
GTCCGAACGCTTGAAAAAAAGCACAATTTGTAATTTAACTTTGGACCTTTCCTAATAAATTTTTACGTTGTTTTTGTTGTAAGACTTACAGAACATAAGCTGTACTAAATTTTTGTATAGATTTCCAATTCTTTTTAATCGTGTGCTACAATTATGAAGGATTTCTGGAAGGCATGGTTTCTCCGAAAAAAAGAAAAATTAAAAGTGTAGTTGGAAAGCCGCAATTATCTTGAAATGGAATGGACCAATCAGTCCAATGTTTTTGTGGGTGAAAGACAAAATATGTAGTTATCGATTGGCATCTATAAGCTTTGTCCAGGCAAACTTCTATTTTTTTGGTCTTGGTTGACACTTTTCAGGAAACACTGAGCAAAACCGGAACAGTAATACATAATGTGAATTTTCTTGCAATATCTTTACAATATATGAAGACATTTTTGTAATCTAGTTTCGGAATTCACATTTCCAATGTTTATTTCATCAGAAGGTCTTAAAAAAAATAATTAATACAAGCAGATAAAGAAGAAAATTGCAAAAAAACGTAACAACTAGATTGGTCCAGACAGAAAATTTTACCATTTGCTTGACTTTTAATAAATTGGCCGTAACCAATTTGAATATTTTAGCTTTTATGGTCATCTTGGGATACTTTCGCACAGGTTTTAGATGAAATCTGTTGAGAACGCGCACCGGTTTTCCTCAACGCCATGCCCAAGGTCTTGCATGCGATTGGGCGAATTTTCGCAATTGAACAGTGGCATTTTCAAACAATTCCATAAGTTTTCTGTTGAATCAATTCTGGGCTTTACGCAGGTCACTCCATGATTATAAAAACTTGGGATTTATACCTATTTGGCCCCAGTTTCGGAGGATATTTCTGATCATTTTCCTGTTAAAATTGATAAAAGCCTGCGAAAAATATCCTCAGAAGTTGCCAAATTCTTTGAAAATGCTCATTTGTTGTCACTATTATTTTTACAGTCGATTTTACCACAGTTCTTACTCCCTAAGGCGTAACACGGCCCTACATCACTAAATGTACACATACAAATCTAATAGTTTAAATATTTTGGGACGTTAGGCGTATCCCTGATGCAGGTGCACAGTACTTGAACCAATATTCCGACTTAAAACGTTTAATTTTATCCTCAGAGTTAAAAAATTTAGGGCCGTGCCCTAATTAATAGTAAATTTTGGTGGAATAATGTGGTAATGAAGAACTTGTAAATTCCCGCTTCAAAATAATACCAATCCAATGTTTTTTCTTAGTAAAAATGCGTTTCTGACAAAAAAGTTTTCTGGGTGTCAAAGCAGGCTTTCCTCCTCTTTATCTTTGTGCTGCAATAACTTGTTCCCATGTCTTACATGATGTCCAGTCACTTGCTTTGTGGTGAAAAAGCAGTAATTTTTGATTT
>NW_023485525.1:0-1415 GCF_013731165.1 Rhagoletis pomonella | reverse complement strand
CATCAACATAAGTTTCATTGTTTAATATGGGAACCGCTAGGGGGTGTGTGCTTTGCACGTCATCTGCGAGGTGGTGAAGGGTACGTATAGCGAGGTAGGGTGCGCAATTCAAACCAAACAAGACAGTTAGGGTACTCACAGTTCTATATTATCTACTGTGTTAATTTTGCCACCTGGTAACTTTAAAACATTTTACCATGTGGTGACTTTGTTTGTTGTTGGTTCCCATACTAATTAGAGATAACACTTTTGGGCAAAATTACTAGACTTTGTCTCATGTTTATGTTCTGTGTTAAACTGGCATCTATCGCTGCTTGTACATACATACATGAATTTCGCTTTGGGCGCAGCGCTGCTTGTACATAAGTTTCTCTTTGCGCCTGCCTGGAGCTGGCAAAGGTTATTTTGTTTTTTTTTTTTTGCGCTGTGCTAGCTGAGTATAAAAAAGAGAAGAGAGAATAGAGAGAAATATGTATGTGGTTTGTTGATGCTCTCTAAACACAAACGCGTGAAAGGCAAACGGTCTACCAATGCGTGGTATTGTTGATCAACTTAATACTTTATTTAAACATAAGGGTTGCTCACAGTTCGAGTGTGTGTTATCTTGTTAAAGTTGCCACCTTTTAACTTTAGAAGTAAACTGTGAGTACCCTAAGTCTTCAAATTATAATCTTGTATTTGGCTATTTGTAGATGGTCGAAATACGATTATTTGATAATCTTGGTCGTCTTTGTGCAACAGTATCTGTCGATACATTTTTTCGTTAAAGACAAATCGATACATACCCGACTTGAGGATCAATAAAATCAAGTTTGGGTGGAGGGTTGGTCTGGTTCACATTAGGTCAAATGGTTCATTTCGCTGTGCGAAAGTCCAATTTCGTAAAGGCAGTTTTACATTCTTTTTCGTTGCCATACTGTAGGAAATACTCCAAAATAACAGTAACTTCACTTAGTTTTTGCAAAATAAAAAACGCCGTTAGACAGCAATAAACCAAAGTTACACTTTCAAAACGTTATTGATCCGTTGTTTGCGCAACCGGTTTATTTCTTAAGTTTCAAGTGAATTTTTTTTGTTCAGTTCGAATAATTAAAACAAAATTTTAAATGGAAAACAAAACTATTTATTATTTAAAAAAAGTGTTTTTTTATTATTTGACTTATTTGCATAACCTCAAAAATTTTCTGATTTATTTCCCTTTATGATTTCAAGTAAGCTTTTACAATTTTGTTAACTTTCGGCAAACAAAATGGAAACGGAAATGGAAAAATTAAGATGTAATGAGTTGATTTTATTTTACTTAACTCGCCGTTTTTAGCCGTTTTCAAGTAAAACGGTTTTTTCTGGGCTATCATGCTATTACAAAATGCGAGTTGTTTGAAGTTTGGCTGATTGGATGTTCGAAAAAAGAAAAG
>NW_023485524.1:0-1415 GCF_013731165.1 Rhagoletis pomonella | reverse complement strand
GTTGCAAGCCAAAGCGGCAGCTGCTAAGGGACGACGGACGCGTCTTCGGCGTCGATGACTGAGCGCATGGCCGGGAAAAGCGATGTTGCTAGCTGCAGAGGGAAGAGGGCTATGTAAGCGCACAAATGCAGGAGGAAAGTGAAAAATTTAATGCGTTAATCTTGATTCTAATAAATCTTGAAGTTGTTGCCACTTTTTCACTTTTCAAACTCTGTAGTTTATTTTTCTCTGTGTAGGGTTGTGTGTGCGCACCCCAAGCGTATATGTATGTATGTGTTTGCACTGATAACTTTATTGGCGACGGCAGTCATCATGCAACACCGCTCACCGCCCAGCCCTTAAGCTTACGGCGCTCAATGCCTTCAGCTCGAACTGCCGCTGGTGATGAAAGGGTTAGAGGCTGTTTACACTGCCACATACATACACACATCCAGGCAGTTTATATGTTTAACGGTATTAGTTTAAGCCAATTTGGCTACTTGCCTGCGATCTGAAAGTGCATTTGTTTACTGCAAGTATAAGCACACACACACACACACTCACAAAAAGCGAATCGGACGGACACTTGGTTGTGGGATGCGGGCTGTGCAGCAAGTAGAAAAAAAAAATAATAATCGCCTCGCTCTCTGGGGTTAAGTGCAACGCATTAGAATTTCCCCGAAGTAATGAAAAATACCCGTAAGTTGGTTGCTTATTTCTAAACTTTGCTGTAAGCGGTCCCAGCGCGCAAGCCGGTGAGGGCGGTGCGGGCGATAAGGCGCTTAGGAAATGGAAAGTGAGTTGGCTGAGAAATAATTTCGTGTTTATTTAGTACGACAGACGGTAATTACACTTGACGCTATGAGCAACGTGCTGCACTTTGAATTACCCACACTCTGCATTTTTTTCCAGCCTTCCTAATGGAGAGAAAAAGGTTAAATTTCATGATAAGTTTGGTAAAAGTGTTGTGAAACAAAGTAAATATAAATTAGTTCAGCGGAGTGGGTAGCAACCGGTTTGATTAACTCTTTTGGGCTCTTTTGCATTAAACTTCATCAAGTTCTCGTGAAATAGCCTTTATTGGCCATCACACTTAACCTAAGTACAAGCCGTATTGAGTTTAAGTGGAAAGGTAGAAAAACTGGAATGTAGGAGAAGTTTATTCGGGATTCAGCGGAGAGATGAGGAAAGTTTCTACAATTTTTTTTTTATTCAATAGTCGAATCGAATCCTAACTCACTGAGACGATGTTTACTTTCCATTAAAAAGTTAGTTTCTATTCATGGATTGCCTTTCGCTGTTCAAGCCGATTGTCGACCGAAAATTATTTGATCTTTGGAAGTCTACTGGCATCTTCTGAAACCTATGAATTGCATTTGACTAGCTCCTTTTCTTTGGACTGTTCTATGACAATAATAGTTGGCCGACTCCGATCG
>NW_023485523.1:0-1415 GCF_013731165.1 Rhagoletis pomonella | reverse complement strand
CGGAGGATTTGGGAAATCCGGACGAGGGTTCAAGGATAATCGTAACACTATTTTAAGAAATTTTCGTTTTTTAAAAGACTGAAAGGAAATATAAAATCAAGTTTTGGTAATAGTTGAAATTATATATTGATACATATATGTATTTATATATATATTAATTAAATAATTACTATTTTAGCTTTAATTGCTCCGTCCCTTAAAAATATGTGCGTCAGGGTTGCCAATGACGAAAAAAAATACTTACCATCCACTTGTTTCCTTCAACCAAGAGCGAAAGACATGAAATTAAAAGCAACAACGAAACTTCATAATTTAAAAACACTTCAACTGGAGTTATTATTATTATTAAAAAGGCAATCAAATATGTATCATCATGTATGATGTTTGTATATACATATATATGATTATAAAAAGTGTACATTAAAACGTTCGAAACTTAATTCAATAAAGTCGACTATACTTTTTGTTGGAAATTGATAATATAAAAATAACTACCGAAAATTAAGCGGGAGCGGGAAGTTTTTTATTGTTTTTCAAACAAAATACTTTAACAAAAATCCACCAAAAAAAAAAAATAAATTATCAACCCTAATTTTTTCTACAAATTTTGGTAATAATTTCGAAAGTGGCAACGCTGATGGGAGCACTTCAGACAGGGTCACCGTGTGAGTAATGTGGTGTTGCATTTATTTGTACACCACCTGTCTGAGAAATAGCAAATAAACGAATTATGAATAATTGAGTTTAATAATAATAACATTAAATCATGTTAATATAAAAAATGTGTGAAAACATCAAGGCGCACACCACAAGTCGGAGGAGAAGCTCGGCCAAACACTAACATATGTGTAAGCGCCAATCTATTATTATTATTAATATAAAAAATGTATAAAAAATTTCTATGGTAATCTAAACATCGTATATTTAATTAATTTTATAAGAAATTGTTGCGTTGTCTGTGTTGATTTTGTAGTACCTAATTTATGAAATTTATGTAGTAATTATACATATTTTTTTAAAGATTTTAACGCAGAGTTTTTTGCTTGTTTTTGGACATACGTACATATAAAATATAAATAAATAAAATAAGTAATTTTTAGCAAAAAAAACCAACTCCAATTCTCATTTAAAAAAAAATATATATATATATATATATTTCATGATCCAGTGATCGGATCTAAACCAGATTGGTATGGGACCACCTCTGAGACACTACCTTTCCGATGCAAAAAGAATTATCACAATCGGTTGACGTGGTTATGCGGTAACATACATAAAAAAATATTCCGACGAACTGATAACCTCCTCCTTTTTTGGAAGTCGGTTAAAAAAGATTGGAGCTCCGTATATTTGGTCAAATAAAAAAAAAATAATAATAATAAATAATAGGGAATGATCTTTTTTCTTACTTCTAC
>NW_023485522.1:0-1415 GCF_013731165.1 Rhagoletis pomonella | reverse complement strand
TGTGGTAAGTTCCTTTTATAAACTATTGTTGCATTCTCCACTTTTTTCATGTGATCCAACTACAATCAAGCGCAGCTATTCCACTGCAATTCACATTTGATCATGTGGTTGTTGTTTTTTTTTTGGTTTCCGTTAATAATTTTATTTTTAGGTGTGCCCAGTCAGGGCTGAGTCAGCTGGGGTCGTCGGTTCGAATCCCGCTGAAGAAGCCTGATGAGGAGATGCGGTGATCTCTGAAATGGCTATCACATCTACCATTTATAAATTATTTTTAATATTTCCACAATAGTTTTCATTAAAAAAAAAACGGCTTCAAGCTCAATAAAATTGTTGAATATAGTTTTTGGAAAGTTTAATTCATAAAATCCACAAGAAGGGAGATCCCGCCATTTGCGCCAACTATCGCGGAATAAGCCTTCTTAATATTGTGTACAAGCTGTTGTCGACGATACTGTGTGAAACACTGAAGACATTCATGAACCAATTGATTGGACCAGGCTTCAGACCAGGTAAGTCCACCATCTATATAAACAAATCGACACACATCATCTTTTTGTCGACTTTAAAGCTGCGCTATGTCTTAATTTGGGATCCCCGCAAAACTAATACGGTTACGTAGAGTGACGTTGAGCACAACCTTCAGGCTTTAGACAAGGCGATTCACTCTGCCCGTTTTTTTAAACAAATAATTTTTAAGCAAAAAAAAAAAAAACCGAATTCAAAGCTCATATACAAATTTAGTAGTATTGTTAGTTTCTTCTTGATGCAATGATCAGAAACCAAACTGGTATGATATGATCCTTGAGGTGGCAACTTTCGGATAAAGAAGAAAGAATCAGCGAAAACGATTCACGTGATCAAAAGTCACCCTGTAACATAAATAAAAAATATTCAGACGAATTGATAACCTCTTAATTTTTTAAAGCTATAACCATGGTTAAGTTTTCGAATTTCGAAAAGTGTAGGGCTAACCTGACACACGTCAAATTATCGGCTCCTGCAGCATTATTCATATTTTTCATCCGTGCCATTGCTATTCGAATATCTTCATGGTCATCGAATGAGGCTCGCTGTCTTCGCTATCTTCGCAATTTCTGCCATTCGGTAGAGTGAAGAAATGTGCCCTCCATAATTCAAGGGTACTCTCGACATATTTTGTCGTTCTTATTTTTATAAGAGCTAGTCCGGGACTTAAAACCGTCCGTAAAACCGTATTCTACGAAAAAGATATACCTATGTGATTCCATTGCCATTGTGATTGGTGTGCTGCATATTGCAGGTGTCAAAACATTAAACCACCGTTAAATAAAAAATTGCATGTTTGTCAGTAGGCACCGGATATGAAAAATAAAAGCTTTCAGCAGAAAATTTTCCATTAAAAAAGGCTTTCTACCAGCAGCAGCCGTTGGAATTGA
>NW_023485521.1:0-1415 GCF_013731165.1 Rhagoletis pomonella | reverse complement strand
CACTTCGAGTTACTTATATGCGCTCCGCAAGTAAGTTTTCGAGTTTCTTTGATATACGCTCACAGTTTGAACTTTGCTGGAGTTTTTCTACAAGTAGCTTGTGGGACAAACCTGTTATATATTCTTGTAATGATATTTCACGATATTCAGTTGAATATTACGAAAATACATGTTACACAGTCTTGGGGGGGAAGGGAAATTTCCCCAATTTCCCCTACCTGGGTCAGCCACTGTCTTTATGTATATGTATATTGTATTTCTGTTGAATAAGGATACGCATTCATTTTGAAATTGCCACCCACTATAAGATAAAGTTTTCACATTCACTATAGATTCGGATCATTGTTGCCAACGGGGAAATTCTCATGGACATAACACTTTCGTTCGGTTATTTAAGGCGGCAAACGACCACCAAACCATAGTCTTCGCCCATGAATGTGCCAGTACAAATCGTAAATGTGGATTGTTGGATAAACTGTTGGACCAAAATGTTTAAATTAAATATCAAATTTTCGGCGGGACGAAGTTCGCCGGGTCTGCTAGTTATTTGATAAAGTTTTATATCTTCACGCGTGAAATCAAATCTTAAATGTATTTGGTCCAGAAACTCTATGTAAAACTTTAATATAGTGGTTTAAACTTCAAGAATTTCAGAAAAATTTACATTACTTTTCATAAACATCTCAGCTTTCGTTCCAACAAAAATGTCAGATATTTTCAATTATTATTTTTGTTTTTAAAATAAAAATTAATATTGTTACTCATCGCATCTTTTTTAATAAAGTTTGCTTTGATAGTTGCATATAAGTATGGCAAACAAGAGCTTTCAGCTTAGAACTCTTTGTTAAGATTGTTAATTATGGGCAAAATATACGATAGAAAAAAAATAGCATTTGGTTTTGCAACACATTTCTTCGGCCAGGTATGCAGATCACATATCGTTTACTTGCTCAACTATCCTTAACACAACGCTTTCTAGTGAAAGCCATCGTGTTTGAGATATGCCCAAGATTTTATAAGGTTTTACCAAACAGTGGTCCTGAAATTCCTTCAGTTCATGTATACCCTTTGGACCGTGGGAAAAGAAACTGTATACGTCGCGGCACAGTGTCTTAATGCTTTTCGGCAACTTTTTACAAGCGTAGTTGGAGCAAAGGTGAAGTGAGTCGCATGTGCACTTTATATAAAACAAGTAATTTTTAGCAAAAAAAAACCGACTTCAACTCTCATATAAAAAAAAAATATATATATATATCTCATGATCCACTGATCGGATCTTAACCAGATTAGTACGGGACCACCTCTGAGACACTACCTTTCCTTATCGAAATCGGTTGACGTGGTCCAAAGTTATGCGGTAACATACATAAAAAAAAAAAAAAAAAAGATTCCGACGAACTGATAACCTCCTCCGT
>NW_023485520.1:0-1415 GCF_013731165.1 Rhagoletis pomonella | reverse complement strand
CATAGATTATGGAATGAATTATTTTTTAGAGTTATATTCATACATGTATACACACATAACATGCATATTTATATATGTTAGTATGTACGTATTTATGTATATATGCATTTATATATGTATGTACATATGCATGTATTTTATCTTTACAGAGAAAAGTAAGTAACGAAGATATTATAATCGTTTGTGCCGCAGAAACAAAAAACAAGTAAGCACTTGCTAACACCCCCAAAATAGTTTTCTACTTGTAGCAATTATGCTGTATACCTGAATGAAATATAGTCCTTGGTGAAAAAATTTATTTGTGGCCTGTTGTTCAAGGACATGTGTACATATGTATGCATGTATATATGGATATGTAGACATGGGAAAATTTGCGTAAACAAAGAATAGAGACCGGTTCGCATACAACTTTGGCGTTGCGTTGGCGTCGAATTTCAAAGCAGCCGTCCACATATCCAAAATTTGGCAACGATAAGGCCAACACAAAGCAGAAAGATCGCTGCGTCGGTCGCCAGCTGTTGCAAATAAATAAAATCAAACGAAATGTTTTTTCCTTTTAATCAAATGAAGGCAAGAAATATATTTTTCATGCTATTATTGATATGAAAAATTAATTTATTTCTCGTTAATATGTTCATTTAGTGGCCAAAGTAGTCTCTGCCAAGCTTCATTGTAGAACGCATACTTTTAACCTGCGTTCTGTCAAACCAACGCCAACTACAAAGTCAACGTGAAAGTTCTATGTGGACCAGCCTTAATTATCAAATAGTAGTTTGTATTATCCTACATATATATATATATGTATGGGGCTAAACCAGGAATATTCATTTGAAAATGCTGATGTCCTACTCATTTATGAAATGAAAGACAAAATAATGATTTTTATAAATATTATGTTCTCATTTATACATATGTAACATAGTTACTTAGTCAAATTACTTAGTAGTTACTTGTATGTAAGAATACAACAACAAATTATTTAACAGAAGCATTGCCCCTTGCATATTGAAAAAAAGTAATAAAAGCTCTCAAAAAAGCAAAATCGCTACAGCGAAAAGTGTTTGAAAAACCGCATAAATTCAAATCCGCATAAAAAGAGACCTAAGTGTATAAGTTGAAATTGTATAAGAAATTATTGAACATTAAAAACATTATACCTACATAGATATGTATGCACATATGTGCCTACCTAGTAGATAAAACTGGTCCAAATAGCACGAATCTATTCTTCTGTGCATGAGAATATATACAAACATATGTGTATATACATATGTATGTATATACATATCTGCATGCCTTCATACAATCCTTTACTCGAAATTCTTAGTTGCTGCAATTTTTATCCCATACATTTTTGCCGACCAAACAACGCGTTTGCCTGTCTAATCTGCTTGCCTCATTTGCCTCGCTCGTTT
>NW_023485519.1:0-1416 GCF_013731165.1 Rhagoletis pomonella | reverse complement strand
GACCGCTATAGGGATCTGAAGAGGGAAGCGAGACGTATTTGCCGCAACAAGAAGAGAGAGGCAGAAATACGTGAGTGCGAAGAGCTTGAAATGCTGGCCGACAGGAGGAATGCCCGAAAATTTTACCAGAGAGTTAGGCGACTTACGGAAGGTTTAAAGACCGGGGCGCACTCCTGTAAGAACAATAATGGCGACCTAGTAACTGATGTCCAGAGCGTACTTAAATTATGGAGGGAACACTTTTCCGCCCTACTAAATGGTAGCAGCACGGAAAGTTGTGGAGAAGAAGAACCCGAGCCCGCAGTCGATGATGACGGAGTCGACGTTCCACCGCCTGACTATGACGAGGTACGTATAGCAATAACGCGGCTGAAAAACAACAAAGCCGCTGGAGCTGACAGCCTGCCAGCTGAGCTATTCAAGTACGGCGGCGAGGAGTTGATAAGGTGCATGCATCAACTCTTGTGCAGAATATGGTCAGATGAACGCATGCCCGACGACTGGAATTTAAGTGTGCTCTGCCCAATCCACAAGAAAGGTGACCCCGCCATTCGCGCCAACTACCGCGGGATCAGCCTTCTAAGCATAGGTTACAAGGTCTTATCGAGCGTATTGTGTGAAAGACTGAAGCCCACCGTCAATGAACTGATTGGGCCTTATCAGTGTGGCTTTAGACCTGGCAAATCCACCATAGACCAGGTATTCACAATACGCCAAATCTTGGAAAAGACCCGCGAGAAAAGGATCGACACTCAACACCTATTTGTCGACTTTAAAGCCGCTTTTGACAGCACTAAAAGGAGTTGCCTATACGCCGCTATGTCTGAATTTGGCATCCCCTCAAAACTCATACGGCTGTGTAAAATGACGTTGAGCAATACCACCAGCTCCGTCAGAATTGGAAAAGACCTCTACGAGCCGTTCGCCACAAAACGGGGTTTCAGACAGGGCGACTCCCTTTCGTGTGACTTCTTTAATCTGATGCTGGAGAAGATAATAAGAGCTGCAGAACTGAACCGCTCAGGAACTATTTACTACAAGAGCGTGCAATCATCGGTAACAAAAACCGCGAAGTCTGTTCTGCCTTTTCCAAGTTGGATAGGGAAGCAAAGCGCATGGGTCTGGTGGTAAACGAGGACAAGACGAAGTATCTCCTGTCATCAAACAAACAGTCAGCACATTCGCGCCTTGACACCCACGTCACTGTTGACAGTTACAATTTCGAGAAAGTAGAGAATTTCGTGTACTTGGGAACCAGCATTAACACCGATAATAATGTCAGCATTGAAATCCAACGCAGAATCACTCTTGCCAACAAGTGCTATTTTGGACTGAGTAGGCAATTTAGGAGTAAAGTCCTCTCTCGACATACGAAAACCACGCTCTATAAGTCACTCATCATGCCCGTGCTGGTAT
>NW_023485518.1:0-1416 GCF_013731165.1 Rhagoletis pomonella | reverse complement strand
GTTTTGTCCAGACTTTGAAGACAAAGCTGAAGGCAGCTAAGGCCGTACACTGAGAAAAAGGATTAGTTTCGACAACCAAAGATATTTAGTTCCCGAATTTCGACAATATTTGGGAACTGTTACCAAGGATTGGGAACTATTACCATCGATTGGTTATTATAACTAAATATATTAAAGCTTCTAATATTCATCTAGGTTGTAACAAACCGTTAATTTAGTTGAAGGGTTTGGTTAATACTAATAAATATTTCTTTGAAGCATATTTCTACAAATTCCATTCAACTTAACGTATGGTTCATAAAAGGATGTTATTAAGCTCTGCTAATGCAGATAAGCTTTCTTTCAACACGTGGTTTAGTCATAGTTACCAAATCTTAGTTGAGGCAACCACGATTTGGTTTGAGAGTGGAACATATTCATGCTTGTGAGCCACCCCTAAAGAATGCTGAGCGCTCTCTGAGCACATACGAAGAGCGCCAGCTGAGCAATGCACACAGTCCCACTTATTGAATCGTTTGAATGCGCTAGTATGCCGACCATTGCATTGTGCGTGGAAATCATTGCTCCGCTACCGCTGTTCGTATATGGGTGAAACACGCATGTGGTCCCAGAGCGCTCAGTAAGCTATGGCATGTCGATCGCTGCGCCATGTGTGCTATGACATGCCCATACTTGTTTGTCACAGTTTCAGTTTTGCTATCATCGCGGGTTGTTTCGGTGCGCGCATAGTTTAAAGTTTAATTAAAAATATAAAGTTAGATGCCAACCGGGGTTTTTTCAGTGGATATATAATTCATGTGAATTATAATTTGAAAGTGTCTATTTAGCTAAGGAAAAAGGCAAAGCAGTATACTTCCAGCAGATATTGACCTGGGTTTTCGCACGACTGTTCCTGTTTCATCGTTGTTTTTTAGGAAATTCTTACCAACATATACATATGTATTATTTACTTTAGTAACTAACTTATGTAAATATGTACGTATTTTTATGCTTAATATATGCAAATAAAAGAAGAAAGTAAACACAACAAACATCGAGTAAATTTTTATTTGTGTCAAACTGAAACTTTTTTCCTAATAATAAACGGTTAGCTGATTCAAGTCTACAGCAAGTTCACAAAATTAATTGAAAACTTGTATCAACCAAAGCATTGTTTATATTTGCTCAACAATGATTTTATTCAACTAACAATATTGTCCAATCAAGGTAGTCGTTTTGTAATTATTAACAAATATACATTTGTCCCAACTAGAAGTCTTAAGTAAATTGCAGACTTTCGTGAACTATATATTTATTTCGCCATATCCAACTATGCCACTTGATCACTATAACCAAATCTTGGTTATTATAACTAAACCTTTTTTTGGGTGTAGAAGCATATGTGGAAAAGGAACTAAATACGATTTTGTTGGCATA
>NW_023485517.1:0-1416 GCF_013731165.1 Rhagoletis pomonella | reverse complement strand
ATTCTGTTAAATAATTTAAAAATTCATAGATGGTGCAACCAAATCAGACACCTACCGGAAAATAATACCTTTCGAACAAAAGAAGAATCATTAAAATTGGTTGAGAAACATAGGAGCAGTAGGGAGGAATAGATTTGTATGGGATTTCGTTAGCGTATTAATATACATGTAGATAGTAGATGGTGAAACCAAAGCAGGCATTCATAGGCTTATACGGAAATTGGAAAAACTCGGCTCTGGAGCCACCTATCGGACCACAAACGGTTCTATTAAAATTGCGGATATTTTCCTGCCGCCCAAAAATTTCACATCGGCAATTTGCCGCTATTAAAATTTTGGTAGAAAAATTCCGTTTTCCGGAAAGCGGTATATCTACGGTGACCATATTAACGAACGTAAAATAAAGGACATTTTTCCCAATGATCTTAGAATATGAACATACAACTTGTATGATGGTAATTTAGATCAAATATTTGCCAGTTAATCATATTATTAAATTGTACAAGTTCCACTTCTCGAAAGGCGCTGTAACCGGATTTTAACCGATTCCGAAAATTGAAACCGAATCCTTATCAAGGACTTCGCCATCCTTTGCTGCCACAATGCGTTTATCATAATTGAGCGGAGGTTTATTGTTATTTTTCAGTGGATCTGAAAACTTAGCGTGCAACACGATCCTGGGCACAACTTTCCCTGTGCTTTTGTCAACAATGAGTGTTACTCAAATTATATTAATTTTTCTGGGAAAATGTCCAAATATTGGTTAAATTTTTTATTTTTTTTCCGTTACATAAATTTTCCCTTATCAGTATTATCATGGATTCGTGACCCTTAAGTAGGGTGCGAAGCAAACTGACGAAGGTTTTCATTCTGTTTTATTATGGACCTTTTTATTTTTTCATATTCTATGTTTAAAAATTTACCTCTGCAAAATCCAAAGCTAATTTAAAGGACAGCTTAAGAAATAAAGGACAAATGGCGTCCTTTATTTTGGCAAAAATTATAAAGATCAGGGGGTTAAAATAAAGGACTGTCCTATAAAATAAAGGACGGATGGTCACCGTAGGTATATCTCCACATACCGCCGATCTTATATATATATATATATAAGTATATGTACATATGTATATACAAATTCTGATATTACCCCAAAATAAATTCCGTTGCAGTTTATATGCCTACTGTGTCCCACTGTGCAAGAACAAACTATTAGCACATTAAAATCATACTAGTATCGCCCCATTGTCAAAATTCGACCACTTCACTTTTTTCACACACTTATTAATTTTGCCTGGGAAGTGATTTAGGTCCATCAGCACCTGTTAATCGTCTAGCTCACTTACATATATTGTTTGGTGGAGTAATATACATTCTGTTAAATAATTTAAAAATTCATAGATGGTGCAACCAAATCAG
>NW_023485516.1:0-1416 GCF_013731165.1 Rhagoletis pomonella | reverse complement strand
ATTTTTGGAAAATGGGCGTAGCCACGCCCACTTATGGTTACATGTGTATATCTTGGTAACCGCTGCACCAATTTCTTCCAAACTTGGCACAGTTGTTGGCCTTAGTACAGCATACCAAATGGCCGAAAATTTCTAAAATCGGACAATAACCACGCCCACATCCCATATAACGGTAATTTCGAGAAATGCAAAATCTTCGATAAATCAGTAAATATTGAAGCTAATTTATTCAAAATTGATGATTGCAACAATTCTTTACCAAGAAATACGTTTATGACAAAATTTTGGAAAATGGGCGTAGCACCGCCCACTTGTGATCACATATATGTATGTATCTCGCTAACCGTTCTAGCAATTTGTACCAAGCTCGGTATGGGTATTGTGCTTGCCACATAAAAGCAAACCGTTGAAAATTGTTGAAATCGGACTAAAATTGAGGCCGCTTTTCATATAACGGTAAATTTCAGAAATGCTTGAAATTTCAATATTTCGAAATTTAAGGACGCTAATTTACTTAAAATGTATACACCCCGGCTTATCATGTAGCGGTAGCTTTCGGAAAGGTGGAAAACATATATTTAATACTTGCGCCGGGTATTTAATGTTCGGCTCCGCCCGAACTTAGACTTTCTTACTTGTTTTAATAAAATTAAATAAATTAATATAGTTAAATTATGTTAAACGTACTTTTATATTAGTTAAAATTGCTGACTTCCATTTCTGCATGACCATTTGTTAAATATAATTTATTCAGTAGTTAATGTTGCTAAAAACTTAAAAAGCATCTGTTCAAGTTCGCTTCTTGTACGAGTATTATATTATGTAAATAGTAAAAGTGCATGTTAGTTAAAAAAAATGATAAACTTGGTTTGTTTACATACTCATTTTAAAGATGGACGCATTAACAAAAAAATTTACAAAGCAATGCACTTGTTAACTTCAAAGTTGTTTTTGAGTTTTACTGCAATACTCGTAGATATTATTTGTAAATAGGTAATAGTTCTGGAGTAAAATGCAAATCCATTTCCCAGGCATGCGCATATGGATGCTATAACAGAAACCACAATAATAAAAGTTTAAAAGCTTGCACAATTTGCAAAATAATTAATCAAACTTCAAAAAATTGTTATAAAAATTTAAAAATTTTTAGTTAGAATATTTAGAAAATTTTCGGGTATGCAGCTTTGTAGTCCATTCAATTATAGTATATGAAAGTCCAAGCTTCTAGTCGTTAAAAATTACCGTTAATTTTTTAGAATTTTTTTGTGGAGGGTTGTTCGCATTTTCTTCCATATAACACATGAACAAAATTTTTTTTTTGTATGGGAAAAAACAGCAGTACCCCAACAAAAAAAATCTAAAAAATCAACGGTAATTTTTAACAACTTGAAACTTGCACTTTCTTATACTATAATT
>NW_023485515.1:0-1416 GCF_013731165.1 Rhagoletis pomonella | reverse complement strand
CATTAAAAATCAGTTTTAAATTCATAGCCATTAAGCTGAATAAAATTGATTTCGTCGAATCGAATTAATTTTAAAGCAAGTCAACTTAAAATAATCCCTTACGGCTGTTACTTCAGTTTAGCAAAATCTTATTAGAGCAGACGTTCGCCTGCTCTACATAAATTGAATTAACGTTTAGCCATTAAAATAATTTTCATTTTAATCGAAGCTAAATTTATTTTGCATATCTTACAGCGCTACAACATTTTGCCATGTCGGCAACCGCTACTACTCAGCATCGCCGTTCTGCTCATGATAGGGCGCACGCCCATCTCATTGGCGCTACCCATCATGAAAGACTCACCCATCCAGACAATTATTGTGCCATATCAACCGAATACAGTGAGCGGACATCCCTCTCAGTTCCCGAAGCTGATGAATGAAAGTCGACAGGTGTTGGTGCCCGCTACTATGAAAGTGGTGCCACGTTTTAATCTCAATCAAAGTACCATGGCCATGGGCAGTCTAAATGGCACGCCGCTAAACTTCGCCGATGGTGCCTATCCTGTCTACTATATGCCCAGCAGCGTGAATGGCAAATTTAATGGTAAAATATCTTTGCTGGACGGAGTGGTGAAACCATAAATGGGCGGAGAAACATGAAGAAAGTTTCTAAGTATACACTAATTTAATGCGCATAATTAAAATGTTATTTAAATAATTTAATTTATTTAAAAAGAACTTGTATTTCTAATTATTTAGTTAATTCACTGTGATACTGAATGTACACAATATGTATGTATGTAGTCCCTTCAAGGGAAATAATTTTAGAGATTTGTATATTTAAAGAGACTTGTAATAAACGTACTCATACGTACATACGTATGTATATAGACAGCTACAATAAATAATGCAAAAAAATTGAAAATGTTTGGCTGATCAATGAATATGCATATTTTGCAGAAAGTTTATGCAAATAGTTATTTATAGAAATGAGATATATACATATGTAGGTATGAGAGAAAGCAAGAGAAGCAAATTTTTTGTAATTTATGATATCGTAAAATATTTTTTAACGAATTTCATTAACTTTCAGTACCCAATAAATTTTGTATTTCATTTTCGTTAGCTGAGTTAGCTTTTTGTTTAAATTACTTACTGCATACTTGGTTGTAGTAAACAGAGGAGCAGTTTTTATGGAAGTTACCCTTTTTTCTGCTAAGATATAGGGCAGTTTTGATCAAACCTTAACGCCCATTTTTTGCCTTTTTCATGATGCCTGTTTCAAGTTAAACTTCGTCGCGTTCGTTTGGGAGTTAATGCGAAACGAAAAAACGACACCTACGTTGGACTGCAATGAGAAGAAAGAGCGACAGAAGAAGAAAAGAGATAACATTAACATTAACATTAACATTAACATTAACATTAACATTAACA
>NW_023485514.1:0-1416 GCF_013731165.1 Rhagoletis pomonella | reverse complement strand
AACCGCTTATGCAAATCACAAATGTTGCTCTGCGGATCCTTTAGAAGTTGCTCAGATCCTAAGAAATTTATTAGCTCTCCCGCTACTATACCTGCTTAAAGGTTTTAGAGCTTATACGTGGTATATATCTATTTAATTGATCTATGAGCTTAATATGAATAGAGATGTCAGTGGCAGTGCTGCTTTGGTCATTACAGGCATTACTGGAACGCCCTATGGCTGCCTAATACAATCACGATGAATAGCGAAGATTTTCGTGGCCATTTGCAGATTGTCAAATAATTCTTTACTGATCCTACTATCATACATCATGCTACCAAAATTATGCTTCTACAAGCTCTACAAGGTCAGAATTCTCGAAAGGGACTGCAATAATGGATCGAAGATGGACGATGGTAGTACTGTGGCAGGCTGAGTTGGACCAAGATTCCATAAAGTCTGCCAATGGGCACATACCCAACTTTATTCCAGGCAGAAGTCTTCGCAATCGAAGTCTGTGTTCGCGAATATTTTCTTAGAAATATAAATGGGGTTAGAATAAGTATTACGTCGGATAATCAGCCTGCACTACAGGCCTTAGACTCATTTAAAATGGCAGAAATGCTTGTAGGCCACTGTGAAACTCTTTTGAACTACCTACGTGCCCACAATAGTGTAACACTATGGTGAACCCGGGACATGAAGGGCTTGAAGGCAACGATATAGCTGACTGTCTTACAAAACAGGGATCTCTAAATGATACACCTCAGAGGTACTTAGGAATAGGGGAGAACTTAGATTGCTTCCCATTGGCGGAAATTAAAGGGAATTAGACAATCAAAGATATTCAAAACTCCTACCAGAAGAAACTCCAAAATACTCCTTGAACTTAGTTGGATCTTAAGAATTGCAGTGTTAAGTACTACGCTATGAGTAATCACTTTCGCGCAATCAATTGTTATCGTTTTTATTAAAGTTTGCTCAAACGCTTGAATCTCGTACATGGTGCCATGGCGTATGAGTAACATTATTTTCTGCTCTTGTTTCATAGAAAAAAATCATTGAATATACCAATTGATTACTCGAAAGTGGTAAGTTGGGGCGTAGTGCTTCCTACTCTAGTTATGTAGAAAAAACTCTTCCTCTACAATTAAGTATTTTTATCATTTTGATTAATGCATTGATTTTATGCCAAGGAACTCTGGCGTTGAGTTAGACCAAATTAAAAAATATGCTATTGCTATTTCATTACAGGAGTAGGCTGTCCCAGCAGTATTTTGGGATGGGTCATATTTGTGCCAACAGGGTTCAAACCACACAAAAAACAACAAAAACTTGTTTGGCAATAACGTATACTTTTCCATTTTATTTAACTTATGAATGTGCTGAAGCGAAACAATTTATACAGAATGGTAATCTACAGGCACGGCAAAAAAT
>NW_023485513.1:0-1416 GCF_013731165.1 Rhagoletis pomonella | reverse complement strand
GGTTTCGAGATTTTTCAGTTGGATAACTACACACCAAAATTTTTTATTGATAGATTTGTTTAGTATTATTTTAAAATCTAGTGCGCTACGCAATATTATGATTACCCCTCCTGTATGTCTACTGTACGAGTCACATCTTACAACTTGATATGTTGAAAACTCTAGTTTCTTCATGTATACAGGACACTGTCGGTTAGTTGTCAAGTGGTTCACGTCGAGCCCTAGATAAAATTTTTTGTTTGCACGAATGCAATTGATACACTTGTTTATTTGCTCCTTTGTGCACTCCATTGTTATATGATTACCCAAGCACTTCCGGCAGACCTCTTCATCCTTGCACTTCGTAGCTATATGACTGAAGCCCTTACATTTGTAGCAAACTGACACACCCATACCATCTTGGACTCTACATTTCTCCCACCCAATATTTATTTTATCGCTTTTGAGCACTGCCAAGAAGGTATCGACGTCCGCCCGTTTCAATGAGCACATTATAGTATTTAGACCTATCTTTCTTGACTTCAATGTGTTTAATAACTTTAAAGTCAGCACTTTTTAAACATTCATTTTGTTTTTTTATCATTTCTAAAAGTTGCTCGCTTTCATATTTAAAGCTTACTCCAAACGCTATAAACTTGGGTTTAGCCGTATTCGGCACTCTAATTTCATAGCGGTCACTCATTTTATTTGCAATTGCGGTCTTTATTTTATCGCGCTCAGATTCGTTTTCGCTTTGAATAATGATTGTAGACCTTTTCCTACCCTGCACATTGTTTATTTTTAGTTTCGATGGATCAACGTTCTTATTCAGGTCCTCTTTTGTTTTCATCGCGTCTTGCTTCTCGTTCGGTTTTATGATCTTTATTTATTTTCGGTTCTTTGTTGTTCACTATTCCGCTTTTTAAACGCTCAGCATATGAGGCCTTGCTATGATGACTTGATTTCAGCTCTTCACTTACTGACTTTTTTATTTCTTCACATATTTTTCTACTTTCACTCTCATTTCGTACCATAGCCTCGCATAGATCTTGGCTATGCATTTTCACATCTTCAGCTACAGCTTTCATCTTATTGGCCTCAGCTATGCTCGTTTCGCATGTTTTTTTAACTCTTTGCATTGCATCTATACGCTCACCGAATTTCCTCTCTATAGCTTCTAAAAGGAGATTTAGCTCTTTAACCTGCATTTTCTGCGACTCTTGAAAGTCGTCTTTACACTCTTTTATGTTTTTACTATTATTCTCTATAGAGATATTCATATTTCGCAACACCTCATCAATATTATGCATATATGTGAGACAACCATCGCACATAAAGCGCACATAGGCATTGTCCGCAAGGACTTTTTTTGCTGAACTCATCGAGATCGGAGCATTTCTTTGCCCAGTGGAACACTTTGCCGCATATACCTTCACA
>NW_023485512.1:0-1416 GCF_013731165.1 Rhagoletis pomonella | reverse complement strand
ATAGTTAGGGCTGTCAGACATCTCTTTTGCGCAACCGGGACACTTAATTAATTTTTTCTCAAAATGATTTGGGAATACGTACATACAACTTGTATGATAAAAGTACTTTACCCATATCGTAATTTAAATCAAATATTTACCAGTTAATTATATTATTTAATTGTACAAGTTCCCCTGTTGTAGCGAAAAATGAAGCCAAACCCTTTTTAAGGACTTCGCCACCCTTTGCTACTAAAATGCGTTTACCATAATTCATACTGCACGACGAAGCCAGCACACAGTGGTTCCAAATTAGTATGTAATGTTCATAATTCACCGGAGCCTTCATTTTAAACCAATTTTTACTAAAAACCAAAAAAACTAGTTATTTTTGTGAACATTTTTTATAACATTTCAAAGTTTTTTTTTATAATTTTTTCGTTTTGGGAGAGCCATACAACTGTTTTCAACTAGTTTTTGTTATGTGACATTTATTAACTGGAACAGGAGAATACATTTTCTTAAAAATTGCTACTTTTTTGCATTTTGCACTAAAAAATTTAATATAATCAAATAAAAAATCACACATCAGGCTCTACTGGACTCTAGCAAATATTGTAATCTTTCATAAAAAATTAAATAAAAATTAATCAAATTAAGGGAAAAATGAAGTCTCCAGTGAATTACGAACACTAGATGCCAGTTTTGAACCACTGTGCGGCAGGGGGTTTATTGTTTTCTTTCAATGGAACTGGAAACTCAGCGCGCAACACGATCGTCCTTTATAGATTGTACAAAGATTACTGATTATATATAAACCCTTAGGTGGGGGCGAAAAAAACTGGCGAAGGTTTTCATTATATTTTGTAAGGGAAATTTTTATTTTTCATATTCTGTGTTTAAAATTTACCTATGTATTTAGAGCTGATTTAGAGGACAGTTCAAAAAATACAGGACAAAAGGCGTCCTTTATTTTGAAAAAAATTATAAAGGACAGGGGGTTAAAATAAAGGACTGTCCTTTAAAATAAAGGACGGATGGTCACCGTACCAATAACCCATCGTAGGGACTTTGCTCCGATAGGAGTAGATTTGTTCCGTTTTGTCGAAATAATTTGAAACCTAGTCCTCTACTCCGCTCAACTGAAAATCTGCTCGGTTTTGTTGCATCAACAAATTTACTCTTCAAATAGAAAAGAGGTGGGGTTTTTGATAGCAAATTAAAAGTTATATTTTACCTTTTTATCGACACGATTGTTACATTGGTGAGCTACAGCACCTTCAGTGTTGCCATTTTAGCCTTTTGCCGGCTAGATTTAGCCGGTTGCCATAGCAAACAGCCAGAGAAATTTCGGTTTAGCCGACAGCCAATTTGTTAGCCGTTTTGTAAAAAAATAAGCCGTTTTTAGCCGATTTTGCTATTTGCCTTGTTTTCTTA
>NW_023485511.1:0-1416 GCF_013731165.1 Rhagoletis pomonella | reverse complement strand
GCTTCTATGTGATGGAGCCATGTGGTCTTTTAATTCGTTTAATATGTATTGGAACATTTCTTTATTGATTCGGAAATTTGCAACAAATCTAGAAACGAATACATTGTAGCATACAAAAAATTATTTGCTTATCTTGAACTTACTCAGTCTCAGGTAGTTGCATTGCATTGGTGTGGTCTCGCAATCTCCTCCTCTGTATCCGCCTTTCCCTTTCTTCGGATTCCTCGGCGTCCATTAGCGCTATAGCAGCATACATTTTTATACCCGAGCGCACTTGTGCACAAGGGTATATTAATTTTGTTCACATAACGGTTGTTTGTAACAGCCAAAACGAATCGAGATAGCTATAGACAAATGTATACATAAATGATCAGGATGAAAAAAGAAATCGATTAAGCCATGTCTGTCTGTCCGTCCGTCCGTCCGTCTGTCCGTCTGTCCGTGTACACGATAACTCGAGCAAAAATTGAGATATCTCAACGAAATTTGGTATGTAGGTTTCCCTTAATCCAAGGTAGGTTGGTATTGAAAATGGGCGAAATCGGACTTTAACCACGCCCACTTCCCATATAACGGTAATTTCCAGAAATACGAAAACTGCGATATTTTAGTAACTACTGAAGATAATTCACTCAAAATTGATATTTACAATAAATTTTAGACGAGAAATAAGAATATTATAAATTTTTGGAAAATGGGCGTAGCCACGCCCACTTATGGTTACATGTGTATATCTTGGTAACCGCTGCACCAATTTCTTCCAAACTTGGCACGGTTGTTGGCCTTCGCACAACATACCAAATGGCCGAAAATTTTTAAAATCGCTCAATAACCACGCCTACTTCCCATATAACGGTAATTTTCAGAAATACGAAAACTGCGATATTTTAGTAACTACTGGAGATTATTCACTCAAAATTGATATTTACAATAACTTTTAGACGAAAATTAAGAATATTATAAATTTTTGGAAAATGGGCGTAGCCACGCCCACTTATGGTTACATGTGTATATCTTGGTAACCGCTGCACCAATTTCTTCCAAACTTGGCACAGTTGTTGGCCTTGGTACAGCATAAAAAACCTCGGAAACTTTTTAAAATCGGACAATAACCACGCCCACATCCCATATAACGGTAATTTAGAGAAATACAAAATCTTCGATAAATCATTAAATATTGGAGCTAATTTATTCAAAATTGATGCTTGCAACAATTCTTTACCAAGAAATACGATTATCGTAAAACTTTGGAAAATGGGCGTGGTACCGCCCACTTATGATCTCATATAAGAATATCGGTAACCGTTCTACCAATTTGTACCAAACTCGGTGTGGTTATTGTGCTTGCCAAATATAAGCAAAACCTTGAAAATTATTGAAATCGGACTAAAATAACGGCCGCTTCTCATATAACGG
>NW_023485510.1:0-1417 GCF_013731165.1 Rhagoletis pomonella | reverse complement strand
ATAAAAAATGTCAAAATTCCTTGGACACACACGCGAAATAATGGCAATTTTTTCTTGACCGTTTTCTTAAGAGCTGGATACTAAGCTATAGTAATGAATGAAACGCCGCCTTTGGCTATGTTCAATTTCATATGCGTGTTCTAATTTTGAGAGCGCGAATTTCGCTGTGGTGAGTTCGCCGTTCGCCGGCATTGTATTTCAGCTATAAGCGAAATTCGCGCTGTCAAAATTAGAACACCTGCAAGCATATGAAATTGAACACACCAAAGCGAAATGCGAAGTTCGCTTGGCGGCGTTTCATGGCGATAGATTTATTTCTATCGCCCTGCTGGGCGATGACAGCTGTGCGTGCCAAAGGTGGCCGTATTTGTTTTTTGCTTTCAAAGTTTTAAAAGAAAACAACCTAAACACGATTTTTTTTTGTTGTTTGAAAAATATAGTTGTGGATTCGTTAAATCTGGCTTGAAACAAATTATTTATAATATTCTTTCTTTGTTTTACAATTTATATTTGTTATCATTTCCTCATCTCTAAATATGGTTTACTTTTTTCTAAATATGGTCACCCAAAGTATAAAGGCGACCAAATGGGATCAGCTGTTTTCGCTACCGCTCCAATTCTGTTTAAGTAGGCGAAATAGCTGGGCGAACGGTGAACGACAGCATCGCCCAGTTCGGCGAAGTTTGCCGTTCGCCGGTATTGTATTTCAAGCATTAGGTGTATTCAGTGCTGCCAACCTGCGTTGCCAGGTTGACGTTTTTAACGTAATTTGGACATTTTTTGTATCCTGTTGACTTTTGGACATTTTTTGTGTAAAAATTACGTTTTTTGACTTTCCAGTAATTTTTTTCTGTTACTAAATCTTTTAAGTAGAACTGTTTTTGAATTATTTTCCTAATAAATCTTTACAAGCTTGGTGTTTTGCAGCAGCTGCTTCAAAAGATATTTATTCTTTGGACACAGATGACTTAAATATGATGTAAAACAAGTGTACGCGCATTTTTTTCGGGTTCTTGGACAAAGGCTGGTTATGTAAACACTTGAGGTTACGAGACTAATTGTAATGTTTGCAATTGCACATTAAAAGCCAAATCAGGAACACGCACGGTCGTAAAAGCATCAAAAAAGCTGTAGCTGCATAAAAAGTCACAAAAAAGTAGGCGACTATTTTAAGACTTCATTGAAATTGTAATGAACGCAAAAGGGCTCAAATAGCATTTTCGACAACCGACCCCCTAACCAAATGTCTACAAGAAAAAAATATTTTAAAAATCAACGCAATTATGTAGCCCCTTTAAACTTGCACATCTATCAAACTGCATACTCAAAAAAATTCTAAAAAAGAGCTGATAACAAGTGTATGTATAAACTCATTTTTATATTAGCCGTGTTTTATTTGTCCAGAAATTTAAGCTAT
>NW_023485509.1:0-1417 GCF_013731165.1 Rhagoletis pomonella | reverse complement strand
ATACAGCCGGCGCATTCACTAGACCAAATGGCATCCGATTATACTCACAATGTCCGTCATTCGTAACAAATGCAGTGAATTGCTTAGTGCTTTCATCAACTTCGATTTGATGATATCCCATATTTAAGTCCAAAACCGTAAAATATCGATTACCGGTAAGTACAGCGAAAAGTTCATCCATGATCGGCATAGGGAATGGTTGCTTTACTGTAACCCGATTAAGTTGCCTGTAATCGACACACATTCTATACTCATTATTTTTCTTCGCAACAAGCACTATTGGCGAAGCAAACGGAGAATTCGACGCACGAATTATATTTTTGGCTAGAAATCACGAATAATTGTATTCACTATAGGTCGCTTTGCAAACGGCAATCTATATGGTTTCATATTGATTGGCTTAACGGTTGTAAGTTTAATGTCCATCTTCACTACATTTGCTTTTCCAAGCGTGGAAAAGCGTTTTTCATGTTTGCACAACAGTTTATCTAATTCACCGAATCGACCCGCTTCCGATTTAGCATCAATCGCATTTACGTTCTTTACCACATCCGCGTGCACATATAAATTTTCGCTGTCAATAATGTATTTCATTTTACCCGAACAAAGTACATCACGTCCAAGTAACACATCATTTGCAATCATATTATTGTCAACAATCAGTAACCATGCTGATTCTTCTGCACTATCAATTTTCATCATGACTTTTACTTTATTCTGGCATTCGTAAACACCACCACCAAAACTTTTAAGGCGTACATACCATTTTTCTTTGTGGCAATCGTCAAATTTTTCCGCAACCGATTTTCGAAGTAACGAACGCGCACTGCCTGTATCGACAAAAGCATCAACTTCTTTGCCATACAACAAAATTGTCTTTACAGTGAATTTCACAACTTCATCCTCGATTGCATTACAATTTTCCGATTTTGTCTTTTGCTTTACACACTCCGGACCACGGTGCCCTATGGTACCACATTTCTCACACTTCGGTCGTCTTTTCTCTTCCGTACATTCACGCGAAATATGTCCAGATTTTCGGCAATTGTAGCAAATGATTTCTGTTTTTGTTTTTTTCTCATTTGTCGAACGCTTGTTTTGAGCATCCGGTACTGCTTGTTTAACCGTCGCGCAATTTTTCGTTGAATTATAAGCACAATAATTCGATATTGCCCTCAATAAATCGTTGCCCGTACCATATGTCGTCACTGATAAACATCGCTTCATATCGGTATCATTCAACCCATTTATTACGTATTTTATAATTGCCTGATTATCCACCCCACCTTGATGACCTTTAGCTAGAACACGATATAAAACATATCAGGGCTTTCGTTCGTGCCACGGCGCATATTCATTAGTTCCATGTGAACATCCGCGGAATTAATAATTGACGGAAATTGATTTAAAAATTCTT
>NW_023485508.1:0-1417 GCF_013731165.1 Rhagoletis pomonella | reverse complement strand
AAAAAAAAAATATATATATGTATATCGATATATCATACAGTAAATGCCGAAGATATGACGATTTTTTATTTTCTAAATTCCCATGCAAAAATACTTTAATACTCAGCGGTGTACGGAGAACTTTTTTCTTGTACGGTCTAATGTACACATGTATGTAGTATGTATGTATGCATGTGCATATGTATATGCATATGTATAAGCATATGCAGTTATTGTAGTATATTTGATGATCTACATACATATATACTGAAAATATTAACGAAGAAAATCAAATGTATGCAGCACTTCCAGTTGTACGTAAGCATATGACACATCTTTAACTAAAATTTCTAGTTTTCCATCACTTAGCGCTTAGTTAAAATAATATGTATGTATATAATAATTATGATTATAGTAAACATTTAAAGTGGAATAATTAAATTATTTAACACTAACAACTAATGTTCGTTAAACCTTATGAGTGCAGAATACATAGTACATACTTCTTTATACATACATATGCACGTTAATAAGTTGACTTCCAAAAAATATATATTATTTTTTAATTGTTTTACAATTAGTATTCAATTGTGTATGCATGTATGTGTGTAAGCGGTTTGTGTTCCTTCTATAACAAAAAAAAAAATATATTTCTATACGAGATTATCTCGAACTACATACAAGTAACTTATAGATCTGAGAAATAGATCACACCAAATTCAAATATTTATACGTATCTATTTATGTGCAAGTGCGAAAATCCAAAATTTTCGTTGAAATAAGGACAAAACAGAATTGCAATTTCTCTTCTTTTTTTTGGTGTTTACAACTAAGCAAAAAATAAAGAAACAAATCTACTTCTTTACACAAGCCATTGCGCTTTTTTCCGTCTTCCTAAATGGAATACAGTACTCCAGTGATTGTATCTATGCTTGTATGCATAAGTGTATTTATGTATAAGGGTCTCTTGCCTCTTAAAAGTAGTTAACTTACTTCTGATAGCAGCAATACAAAATTTATAATTTTTTCTTAATAAAATTTGCGCGCAAAACTTTTTTCATATAGCAATCAATCAAACAAACTGCATCTTAAAATGTAGCTGCTGGAATTTTTTTTTAACTATTCTAATACAGTTAGTCAATTCGTTGTAGGTACAGCTGTTTTCAGCTTCAACGTTTTGCAGTTTTCACTCGTGCCAACTACTCTTAAGCGCCTAAAAACACGCTTCAATAAATTAAAATAATTATCATTTTTATTCATTTTTTTTAATCTTTAGCTACAAAGTTGCATAGTAACTTTGTAACTAAATGAAGTTTGAAAAAAGAAACATCGTGACGCCTCTGTCCTATACACATACACACCCACACGTGGTCAGCAGTGCACACACACACACACCCTCACAGACCACTATAGTATGCAGCGATGCATGCGTGCACGC
>NW_023485507.1:0-1417 GCF_013731165.1 Rhagoletis pomonella | reverse complement strand
AGTGACTTTTGCATTGAAGACTCAGCCAATTGACTCAGTTTCTGTAGGCCACCTGTCTGGCTATCGGTGACTTCTAGCACTGGTGAGAAAGCGGAAATAATGAAAAGGAAAATGGCATTAATAAAGGAAGTGGGAATTTAAGCGAGTAGGTTATTTAATTACGCTATGATAATATGTACATAGTTTAGAAAAAATTTAAAAATATTTGCAAATGCTAAACACCCTTTTTGGTTTTTTAGTTATTTAAAGGAAATTATATTTTTAGTGTTACTGTACGAGCTGCGGATTCTACTTTTGATGAAGATCTATTCAAATGTTCTAAGAACCATGAGCTGGCCCTTTAATTGGGAAAGTGGCTTAACTTGTTGAGCAGGTCGCAAGCGTTATCAAAAATATTTTAGAAATAAGGCTTATTTAAACCACACAATTTTGACACCCAATTAAAGTATTTCATCAAAACGGTGGCAACTCTCTTCAAAAATATTTTTGAAATAAATCGCTTTTGAACCAAAATCGCCACATACAAATTTTTCGGTAAACTAAATAGCAGGGAGGAAATCAAGCGAGCAGAGACGTGGCGAATCGAAGGCGGCTTATATTAGTAGGATGTCCGATAGTCTTCAAAAAAAAAAAAAAAAATTGAATGGCTTATTAAGGAAATTACACTTACAATGTTTCCAAAATGGGAATTCCGGCTCTATAATAACTTCCTTTAAATTTTCAACGCGCTCGTTAAGCCGATGACTGCTATAAACAGTAACCTGAAATAAAATAATACTATCAAATTGATATATGTACATATTAATATCAGTGATGCCAGACATTCTCGGTTTAATTTCCCACGAAAATCGGTAAAAATCCCTCAATTACCCACATCTTTAAAATGTATCCCACAAAATTGCCAAAGAACTCAGAACATATATTTCGGTATATGAAGAATAAAAATTCATGTGGTCACCTTAATATATATATAGTACATATAATATTCTTTCGAAATTCAATGGTCGGTAGATTACTCATTAAAGGCCTAAACGAATTTAAGAACATCTACTACATTCATAAATTAGCTTTAGTGTTTATTAAAACCCAAGATTCTGAAGAAACTTTTTTTTATTGGTGCATACTTACTGGAAATTCTTAAAACTATCACTATTACAAATTATTCGGGAGAAAAAATTTTAAAATTGTCCTTATAATTTTTTTATACTTATACATAATTTTACTCCACATCACATCTTCAGAGTTATTAATTACGTAAGAGTGTCGAATATTCTTAAATATTGATCAATTATGCACCGATATTTGTGTTAAATGAAAATCCCTTTTTTATTTGAAATGTACCTTTCTTCCCTTTTAATAATTTGTGCTGAAAAATATCCCTCAAATAGGGAAATTAGCCACAATATGGCATCACTGA
>NW_023485506.1:0-1417 GCF_013731165.1 Rhagoletis pomonella | reverse complement strand
TTCGAAATCGGACTAAAATTACGCCGACTTTCGATTTCCAAAAAAAAAAACGACGCGTAAAAAACGTTAAAAACGTATGGTGCGTTGCTTTAAAATGTTGCACCACGTTTGATGTTGTATCAAGCAGCTAAGGCAACGTATACTAAAAATTTCAGACATGTGCTCACGATTTAAAAAAATATTTTTTTTCACAAAATAATTCGAACTTTATGAGAATTGCACATATTAGGAGCATAATTCTTGCGTGTCGTTGATTCGCGAAAAAACGATAAAAAATGTATTACATCTTTTAGGGTAGAACCTAGTTTAAGTCATTCACATCAAGATTTAACGGAAGAATAAGAGTTTTTCTCGTTGGGGTTTCAATGCTTAACGCTGTCCTTACTTCATTGTATTCACGATGAAAAACGCAGGTCTTATATTACATTTACATTGGACCAAAATGCGTGATTTGAAATCAGTCATTTGAAGGTGTTTACACTGCTTGATCCGCATTTGCTTTGACTTCTCATCAAATGAAAAGGGAAGACAAAAACAAAATGTATGTAAACAAACACTACATTTATTATATTGTTAACGCTTTTTGGACACAAAAAGGCAATTATTTTTTGATTAAACTAAAAATGTGTAAAGCTCTTGTATAAATTAACAATTTTTACACACAAATTTCAAAGATTTATTTATTTCGTTGTGTTTGTTTTGTGTTTGAAAAATTCCAGATGTCAAAGACAAACCAAAGCTTTTGTGGAACTTTTGTTTCTGAGTGCGTTCAATAAAATAGTACGGCAATTGGAAGGCATTTGTTTCGTGATTTTGTGTAAATGCGTCGAAATGCGTCATTCTGGAAATGTGAATTTGTATGGAGAAATGCGTGATTTGGCCTCGCATTTGAGGTTTCTCGCCCAAATGACGCATTTGGGCTCAATGTAAATGTAATATTATGTGGAAATTGAGAGCAATATTACGAATTCGATGACGTATACAATTTTGTATTTTTTATTTATTGATTTTTGAATATTTCTCCTTCGTTATGTAGCTGTAAGGGGGGCAGATGGTAAAATTTATGATAACCATACATGGTGAAATAATAACAAGGTGTTGTCAGTAGCGACGTGTTTGTTGTAATTTTGACAAGATCGGCATGCTTATTTTCAGTGCTGCCGATCTTAATTTTTATAATGCTATTAGTTGGGAAATTGTATTTAAAATACTCCATTTTAGTATTTCATTTTATCGTGATTTTTAAAGAACTTGGTGTTTTCAGAACGATATTAATAATTAAAATTGCTGGATTTGTATAATTTTTGTCCTCAAAATATAAAATATAAAAGATATCGTAGTTATCAATGGAAAAAGACGCACACAAAAATCGTATGGAAAGTCGATTTTTTTATATTAAATATCTTTTGCTGCATTG
>NW_023485505.1:0-1417 GCF_013731165.1 Rhagoletis pomonella | reverse complement strand
CAATAGTCAGTACTAATTTGTACTGGGACCTGCAAATTTTTATTGGAAAAGTGTATGATAACCAAAAAAATTAGCAAGAGAGCACTGAATCGAGAGCGTAACAACACGGAAGAGCTGCAAATTCTTTCTAGTAAAATTTTTACTAGCAGAAATTAACTAGCAGAAGAAGAAGAATAAATGTCAAAAGCCGCCATTTGTTGAATTGGTTTAGCACAAACAAAAGTAAAATGAGTGGAAATCAAAATATTAATGATGTACTGGACTGCATAAGTGCTTGTGAGTAAAGAAAAGAGTTTTAAAACTGATTTATAAATAGTAAAATGTTTACAGCAGAATATCAAAACGGCGCAACAACTATTCACTTGCAAGTTTTAACCGGTTTTGTGTTCAATAACTTTTTCTGCTAGTCTTCTCTTCTTCTCAATTTTACGCTCTATTTTGCTTTTACGCTCTCGCTGCAATGTTTTACTGAGAAGTTACTATACAAACCCAAGAATGATAGAATACAAGATTGCGCCAAACGAGCTGAGAGCAACTGGCCGTGACGTCAAAATATACCAGAATGAGAGAACAAGACGAACTCGACAAGAAAAAGAAGAAGCATCGTACAAAAGGCAGTATTGCCAAGTTTTGAATTTGAAAAAGCACCAAATTTTTATTGGTGTATTTTATAGACTTTATATGAATACATAATTTTATTGTAAGGATGCCGATTCAAATTAATAAAAATCAATGTTTCTTGCACAACGGTCGATTTCTTCTGGCATGATTGAAGGTGCTGCACATATTTCGTTGTCGCTTATGATTGTCACTGTGCCATTATTTTGTTTAAATTTTTGTAAAATTGCTTAGCACACTTACGATCTAAATTTTGCTTCCATTTTTTTAAGATTCTCTAATTTGAAGTCTTCAAACTAAAAACAAAAGCACCAAAAACGCACCGCGTTTTGAATACCCACTAAATTTGGTGCGAAAAGCATCAAGTTGGCAACAGTGAATGTAAACAAAAGTATATTATGACGTCAGCGTTTGGGTGGATGCTGTCAAATCGACGAAGAGAGGGTTAGCGGCCGCGAATGGCGCGACCTTTATTTTCTGGATCGTGATACAAACCTAATGCAAGAGATAAGCTTTGCCATTTCAATTGCACTTTAGCCCAGTCACTATCCACTTTTAACCAAACCAAACGGTAAACCAAAATTACCGACACGGTAACAGAATTAATAAGGGTACTCATTTAAAAGCGCATAACTCTCGCAAACTGGACAATCTGTGCAATTTTAAGCCATCGCAAATGAAATGTCAAAATTGTATGGAAAGCCATTTGCACAAGAAAGGCAACTTGGCGCGGCAACTTTGTCGAGCAAATTTGCGCAGTTTGCTGTGCAACTCTCAATTAACTATTTTGTTTACTTTA
>NW_023485504.1:0-1417 GCF_013731165.1 Rhagoletis pomonella | reverse complement strand
AAATCGCTTAGGCGGTTACAGCGCCAAATAAGAAGAAGAAGAAGAAATATAACTATACTATATCTTTCCTATTACATTAAACGAGCAATTCTTGTATATATATATATATATATATATATATATATATATCCATAGCGTTCTCGGAAACGACTCCAACGATTTTGATAAAATTTTGTACACAGATATTTTTTTGGATTTTAAGGTTATCTGAATAGGCACTATCTCCGAGAAGACTCGTATAAGGTTGCCACCTATTCGAAATTAGTTACAAATTAATTACAACATCATAATATGGGTATCAATTGGAAGGTATTTTAAAGATACCTAATTCAAAAATATTTTTAATAGGGTTTGCCATCTAATTTGAATCGCATATTTATTTAATTTGTTGTAGAAAAAAGGTAAAATATTACTATTCATGCTACCAAGAAATGTTATCCCTTAAGATAATAGTGTAAGGTTGACACTTATTTTCGATTCTACACAATTTATTTAAAACATCGCAATATGGATATCAAATGAAAGGTTTTGTTGGGAGCTTTGGGGAGAAAATATTTTCCATCAGGGATGCCACGCATCTATGTAATACAAATTTTTATTTTGTTAATATCAATCAGCAACTTTTTAAGTATACACAGTACATATGTATACGCTCAAGATATGTACCATTCATTCCAGCGTATTTCGGAATAGGGTTTCCACCTAAATTTCGGAGTGAGAAATTTACTTAATAGATGTCGAAATCCAATTTTTTTTTTTTTTCAAAATATTTTTATAAAGCTATCCAAATCTTAAAACCTTTAAATAGTATATGTACTGCGGGCAAAGCTCGGTCAACCTGGTACTAACTTATTAGGAAAACAAAAATAATCACTTTATTTATAGCAAATATTATATTTTATGATGTTTTTTGAATGTTCATCACATAACGCTTGTTCACATTCCAAGCAGGTATTCCTCGCTTTTCGTCCTTTTTTCCTGTTTATTGCAAATGAAACCACAACCAGTTACTTCGATTCTTCCTGGTGCATTTCGTTCAATTGAAGGGTTTTGCGTAACATTCACATTATTTTTTTTACGACCTTTCAATGCTTTCAATGGCGATTTTTGTCATATAATATCTCATTATTTGTACGTTTGTCAAACGATTTTAGATATTGGTTTTGTTAACTCCTCACTCAATTGACGCATAGACAACCGTCACTGGTTGATTTTCTTTTGCAGCATTTCATAATTTTTTATAGGAAATAAGATATGAAGCGAGTGAACTACTATCTATTATATTGAAACACATCTCTAAAGGCCATTGCAAAAGTCGCCGTTTCGTTGTGTATCTTCTAGCCATCTGGTTAAATGGTATCAACGCCAGCTTTATAACGGGTGATTTTTTAAGAGCTTGATACCTTTTTTTTTAAAA
>NW_023485503.1:0-1418 GCF_013731165.1 Rhagoletis pomonella | reverse complement strand
GCGATAAAACTCACAGGGATTGTTCCTTGAACAATTTAAGGAGACACGTATTTTTTCTTTTTGCTCAGAAATGCGAATTTTTCGAATAATGAATTTTTTTCTTTTTGAGTACGAACGCTTCTTTTTTCCTCTCTTAATAGCAACTTTTGATGAAATCGTTTATAACTGCCGCAAAAAAGCAAGGATTCTAACGATTTTTTTTTTTAATTGCAGATATTGATCTACTGAATCGATCTGGTGAACTAAACTTCAGTAATTGTTTATTAATAATTAATTATTGTTTATAAACAAAAAAAAAAATTTTTTTCAAATTGATTTTTTCCAAATTGCCACATCTTTTTTTTCTCTCAAACTTTTTTGTCTATTAGAGAATAGTATAAACTATTTTCAGTACGAGTAGCAATATGCTAAAATTCGTCGTTTTCGAGTTATGATTTTTTTTCTGAAAATGCACTTATATGATGCAAGCAGATTTTCGTGCCAGTTGAGGGCACAAAAATTGTTGCCCATTATGAAAAAATTTCCTTGCTGGAAATTTTTTAAGGTTGCCCGATCAGATCCAAAAGTTTTTCCCAATTGGCCTCTAATTTTGGCCCAATTGGGGCCCAATTAGCGATTTGCCCAATCTACCGAAGATTTCCCCAACCAGTGCTCACAATTTGCTCAAAGTGAACATGCATACGCAATTAAAACGTTTTTATCGATAAAATCACACATACACACATCAAAATTCCCTACGAAAAAAATATTTTTTAATTTTTTTCTTGAAAAATTTTCCATATACAAATTTTTTGATAAAAAAAATTAGTTTTTGAAAATATGCCATTTAAAAAAAATTGGAAAAGATCACAATGCTAGCTCTGAGTATTGCGCAATATTTAAGTATAATGTTATGGGGTGCACTCTACAATGATTCGAGTTATGATTTTTTTTTTACATCGAAGTTGAGTAAAATGAGTACATTACCAATTTACAAATTTTTTAAACTTTTTTAGATTTTTTTGAATATGCAGTTTTATAGCCCATTAAACTTTAGTATAATAAAGTGGAAGTTTTAAGCGATTGCAAAACTGCCGTTAATTTTTTTTTAAATTCTCTTTGAAAACGGTTTTAGGCATTTTCATCGATAAGGGAAAAGTGCAAGAAGCCGTGAGCATAAACAATATTAAAAATCAACGCAATTTTGCAGTAGCTTAACACTTGCACTTTATTATACTCAAATTTAATGGGCTACAAAATTGCATACTCAAAAAAAATCCTAAACAAAATTTTATTTTTTTTTAATTGTAATGTACTCATTTTACTCAACTTGGGTGTAAAAAAATTCATAACTCAAATTATTGTAGAGTGCACCCCATAACATTATACTTAAATATATATACTCAGAGCTACCATTGTGATTTTTTCCAATTTTTTTT
>NW_023485502.1:0-1418 GCF_013731165.1 Rhagoletis pomonella | reverse complement strand
ATATCGATTGCTGAGTGGAAGATCGACCTATCTCGAATCGGCAGCTGTGATAGGGTTTTTTGAAACGAATTCTGAAATAGGACGTTCTTGAAAAGTTTTTTGAGATAGGGCGTTTTCGAACTGGCTGCCGAGATAGGTCGATCTTCCACTCAGCAATCGATATGTGCACAACATACATACAACTATCGATAGTGTCTAGAAAAGTTCGATAGTGGCGGCAAAATGAAACCATCAATACTATCGATAGCCCCATCGATAGTTCTGCATCACTACTTTCTACCGTAGATTTGTATCAGATATAAGATTTTTGAGGCATTAAAATTTCGCGTTGAAATCATAATTACTAAAATTTTTTTTCAAATTAGTAACAAATACTAAGCATATTTATATAATTTAAGTTAACTCATACAAGTTTCAACTTTGCTCGAGTTTTTCTACAAGTAGCTTGTGGAACAAACCTATTGTTCCGTTATAAAAGCTGTGCCAAAAATTTGGCACTGTTACAGAATAGAGCCGTTAGAGTACTTCGATTGTTGAATTACAAAACAAAAATCCCGATTGGCAGCGATTGTAATGTCAAACAAATCGATTTAGTTCCACTTCCGTTCCGCCTAGTCGACCTAATAGCATTTTCAACAGTCTCCCACAGCATCAAAAGCTTCAAAATCATAAACCTAAAACTTCCTTGGATAACCCGAATTTTCCTCACTGACGTGGGCAGTAGCGAAAATACCACCTCGTGCCGATGTGAAAGAAAAAAAAGCTTAGCAAACAATTTCATGTATCTGCGCCGTGTGTCCACAAACTCAGTCATTTTCAAACGTTCGTCGCGAGCGGAAGTGTAACTAAACGTGTAGTCAATTTGGGGCCGACGACGATTCAGCAGCAGAGGAAAACTGACGTGAAATCATACTTACGCGAAAACTCGTTCGTGCAAACCAAAAAAATTTGCAAAAGCGAAGAATTTCTAAGCATTGGCGAGCGAGCAACAGCTACCCGGCGTTGTAGCAAGGCATTTTTAAAACAAATCTGAAATATTACTAAAACCACTCGTAAATCACAAAAACTACATTTAATTATCATGGTAAGTGAATAGTGAATGAAGTGGGGAGGGTAGTTGCTTGGTGGCTTCTCAGGTAGTGGCTAAAATTTTTAATTTTCTTTTGCTGAAGCGCTATTTGAAGTGGATACATAGTGGTAAAAAAAAAACAATCCTCTCCTAACATTTAAGTATGTATGTAGTTGCACAACATTCACTTTTATCTCCTTTCAATTGACATTGCACCACTACCCCATTCAACTGTGATTCATTTATTGGATTTTAGGCCATGGCGTGGTGTGAGTACCGCTGGCTGTAGAGGGCCGAAAGGGAATGTATGGAACGTAGTTCAGTGTTGCCACACATCAGCTTTTTTTTT
>NW_023485501.1:0-1418 GCF_013731165.1 Rhagoletis pomonella | reverse complement strand
CAAGGTAAACCCGACGATACATCCGCAAAGGACGAACAGAAGGATGAATGCAGCCTCATCCTCATCATGTGCAACAGACATCCGGGAAGGTTGAAGAACAGCAAAAGGCTCCTTCGTCATCAACAGTTATGGACATGAACACGTTACTGGCTGCCAAGTCACAGATGATGCAAGCACAGGATACACGCATGTCAGAGATGTCATCACAGCTGTCATCCCAGATGCAAACGCTGGAGACACGTATATCTTCAGAGGTATCAGCGCAGCGGCTAAAAGCTCAGCTACTGGCACAAGAGACACGTATATCATCCCAGCTGGAAGCACAGGATGCAAAAATTACACAAATACAGGACAAAATCGAAGAGAGACAGGACAAAGTCGAGGCTAAGATGGGCGAGTTAGAAGGTCGACTCCGAGACTTGCAGTTGAATCGTCCAGCTACTTCGACGAGCGCACCCAAGGTAAAAACCCCATCCTTTGACGGCACGATTCCTTTCCAGGTCTTTAAGCTCCAGTTCGAAAAAACGGCTGCAGCAAATCATTGGAGCATGGAGGATAAATCCGCTGCACTATTCGTTGCATTGAAAGGACCTGCGGCAGAAATCTTGCAGACTATTCCCGACTGTGAAAGAAACAGTTACGATGCGTTAATGGGTGCAGTGGAAAGACGTTATGGTAGCGAGCACCGGAGACAGATTTACCAGATGGAACTGGAGAATCGCTGCCAGAAATCCAACGAGACTTTACAGGAATTCGCCTCTGAGGTTGAAAGGTTGGCTCATTTGGCAATTGGAGATCCATCTGGTGAGCACCTCGAAAGAGTAAGAATCCAGAGGTTCATCAACGGAGTGCGGGACGTGTATACCAAGCGAGAGACGTACGCGAATCCCAAACCAACATTTGCTGAAACTGTCTCGTATGCTCAGACGCGTGAAACGGCGGCGCTCCTAAGTAGACCAGCCTACAAAGCACATCGCGTGGAAGCCGAGACACCGGACGAGACAAATGAAATGCTGAAGAAGATTATCCAACTGCTGGGCGAGAAAAAGCATGGTTCTGGCAAATGTTTTAAATGTGGAAAGTCAGGCCACTTCGCCCGCGATTGCAGCGCAAGTTCCAGTGGTCACAACAATTCAGCAGGATGCAAACGCAGGGCAAACGAAGCCAACTCCAATCAGTCGTTAAACTGAAACGAGCCAGCAGGAAGGGCCGCGTGCTGGCTCCAGAAGTTGAAGGGCCCATAATCTCCGTCTCCCAAATTGGCCGGAATGCGAGCAACCTCACTATTGGCGGATGTGTGAATGGGCAGGAAAGAGTACTGACAGTGGATACTGGAGCGACACATTCCATTATTCGACCGGATTTGGCCACTTTTATGTGAAGCCACTACCTGGAGCAAAGCTGCAGACTGCAACTGG
>NW_023485500.1:0-1418 GCF_013731165.1 Rhagoletis pomonella | reverse complement strand
TTATTAACATTCACCGAGGAATTGTGTTCAGAAGAGAATCCTAACCATTTAACATAAACTCTATTGTTTCGACGTCTTAAAATTTTTCAACTAAATATACACGAGGGAGTTTAGTTTTCATTAGTTCATATTCGTAGAATCCCCCTTAATAGCATTACCTTGATAGTCTTCAAGTATATATGTTGTAGGATTTGTATTTTTAATTGATTTTATTTTAAAAACTTCTGTTGTCCAATTTGGTGTATACCCCTTTTCAAATACATGTTTATATTTACTTATTCTAACCTCATCATTTATTTTAAATTTTGGTCTATGAAAAACTTTTAAATTGTTGTATGCGGTGTCCAATAAATGTTGTTCATTCGTTGAATTTACATCATTTGGAGTCATTTTGATGGTCCTGTGAATAGTATTATTGTAATCATTGCCTTTTTTTTATAGATATCAATCCATTTATAGGTTCCCCGAAAACTAAACTCCTTCCACATCATTCCTTTTAATGTTCTATTGAAACGCTCTATTATAGATGCTTTTAATGATGAAAATGTTGAATAATGATTGATATTTTTTGTTTGTAATAGTCTCTTAAAATTAGTATTATAAAATTCCTTTCCATCATCTGTTTGTAGGTTTTTCGGTATTCGATTACTTGAGTTTAAAATCTTAGCCATTGCATTTGTTACATTTTCTTTAGTTTTATCTTTAACTGCTTCAGCCCATGCTTTTTTAGAAAATGTATCGATTACAGTTAAAAGATATTGATACTGATTATTACTATTTGAATACTGAGTCATTACCACCAAGTCAGCTTGCCATAAATCATCGATTCCTTTAATAATAACACATCTTCGTTTAAAACTTTTTCTAGCTTGTTTATGTAATTCTTCTATAATAGCTCTTTTGTTATTCATTTTGCTAATCCTTTTATAGTAGGGAACTTTATTTTTAACACTTCAACGTCTTTTTCAGTAGGATGTTGTTTCAACACAATGAAACGCATCAAATAATCCTCAATAGTTGATAAGTAGTTGTTTATATCATGTAATTCTTCTCCACATGCACTTTTTATTCGTTGGTCTATTAGATTCTCAAGAATTGATACATCATTTTTAATACTATTATTCAGGATTACATTTATTTCTTTGATTTCATGTTCTAATTTAGTTTTCATCTTATTTAACGTTTCTAAAAGGAATACTTTCGAAATGGCATCATCGTCTTCTGTAGGAGCAGCTAGGTTAATTATTCTTTTCTTGTTTAAATTAAGATTTTTGATTCGGTCTAGAATGGTTTTCGCTCTTGACCTACTATTATCAAATGAGAAATGTCCAAATTTATTTATACTCATATTATTTAATAATATTTGCTTCTCGCAACTCTTCAATAATTGATATAATCTCGTTTTGATGGTTGTTATG
>NW_023485499.1:0-1418 GCF_013731165.1 Rhagoletis pomonella | reverse complement strand
TTGAGCTTTAGCTGCTAAATTTGCTGTTGAACTCGTGTAAATAAAAATTTTTATACCCGAGCGCACTTGTGCACAAGGGTATTATAACTTTGTTCACATAACGGTTGTTTGTAACAGGCAAAACGAATCGAGATAGATATAGACAAATGTATACATAAATGATCAGAATGAACAGAGAAATCGATTAAGCGGTGACTGTCTGTCCGTCCGTCCGTCCGTCCGTCCGTCCGTCCGTCCGTCCGTCCGTCTGTGCACACGATAACTCGAGTAAAAATTGAGATATCTTAACGAAACTTGGTACGTGAACTTCTTTTGGGCGTGGGACGGATGGTATTGAAAATGGGCGAAATCGGATAATAACCACGCCTACCTCCCATATAACGGTAATTTTAAGAAATACGAAAACTGCGATATTTTAGTAACCACTGAAGATAATCCACTCAAAATTGATACTTACAATGAGTTTCAGACGGAAAACATGAATATTAAAAATTTTTGGAAAATGGGCGTAGCCACGCCCACTTATGGTTACATGTGTATATCTTGGTAACCGCTGCACCAATTTCTTCCAAACTTGGCACAGTTGTTGGCCTTAGTACAGCATACTAAATGGCTGAAAATTTTAAAAATCGGACAATAACCACGCCTACCTCCCATATAACGGTAATTTTCAGAAAAACGAAAACTGCGATATTTTAGTAACTACTGAAGAAAATTCACAAAAAATTGATATTTGCAATGAGTTTTAGACGAAAAATAAGAATATTACAAAATTTTGGCAAATGGGCGTAGCCACGCCCACTTATGGTTACATGTGTATATCTTGGTAACCGCTACACCAATTTCTTCCAAACTTGGCACAGTTGTTGGTCCTGGTACAGCATACCAACTCGCCGAAAATTTCTAAAATCGGACAATAACCACGCCCACATCCCATATAACGGTAATTTCGAGAAATACAAAATCTTCGATAAATCAGTAAATATTGAAGCAAATTTATTCAAAATTGATGATTGCAACAATTCTTTACCAAGAAATACGTTTATGACAAAATTTTGGAAAATGGGCGTAGCACCGCCCACTTGTGATCACATATATGTATATCGGTAACCGTTCTACCAATTTGTACCAAACTCGGTGTGGTTATTGTGCTTGCCACTTAAAAGCAAAACGTTGAAAATTATTGAAATCGGACTAAAATTACGGCCGCTTTTTATATAACGGTAAATTTCAGAAATGCTTGAAACTGCAATATTTCGCACCCCGGCTTATCATGTAGCGGTAGCTTTCGGAAAGGTGGAAAACTTATATTTAATACTTGCGCCGGGTATTTAATGTTCGGCTCCGCCCGAACTTAGACTTTCTTACTTGTTTTTGATGCTTTTGCCTAACTCATGCCGGTCTCTTGAAACTTGCCT
>NW_023485498.1:0-1419 GCF_013731165.1 Rhagoletis pomonella | reverse complement strand
CAGGTAATTTGTCGGTGGGCATTAATAACGAGCTTTCCAGCAGTAACTCAGAGAGCGCAGTGGGCATTATTAACGAGAGTTCCAGCAGCAACATAGAGAGCGCGATATTAACACCTGTACAGACTTCACTGGCGCAACAACAAACAGCATAAAGAAAACGACATGCTACTGATAATGATGATCGGCCGGTACTTTCAATAGAGTTGTTGGCGCTGAGCTTGAGGATACCTATTTATTTTTAGTTAATATGCAAGTTAATTTTCTGCTCTTATTTCTTTATTTGCAAAAACAAACTACACACAAGCATATTAACTACTAATAACAATAACTCAGCGTAAATATCACTAATGTGATTGCCCGTAATTCATAATTTAATTACAGGGCAAAAAAATCTTAGATGAATATGAGACGGAGGAGACCACAAATTTAACAACATTTCAACAATTGCAAAGGCTTGTTTTGTTAAAGCAAAATAAAGTGCTTTCATTGAAACTGAAAAATTTAGAAGATCGTGTAGCAGAGAAGGAGTTGACTTTGGATGAATATTAAAATCTTTATGTTCATTATATATTTTATTAATTTCTTGTTTTTGTTTAGTTTCCAATATCATATACAGTCGGTGTCAAATGTAAGTGTACACCTTGTTCTAATAGAATATTCACAACGCGTGATCAAAATTTATTTTTATATGGAAGAATGCGCAATACCCTCCACAAAAAAAAATTCTAAAAAACCAACGGTAATTTCTAGCGACTTGAAGCTTGAACTTTGACTAAAATTGGACGGGCTACAAAACTGCATCCTCAAAAATTTTCTAGAAATTCTGAATACAAATTTTGAAATTTTGATGAAAATTGTTTGAATTTTTGTGAACTTTATATAAAGTGTGAAACTTTGATTTATATGGTTTATGTTATATAACGAACTCTATTTTCATAAATAATTAATGAAAAAATTGTTTCATTAAAATAATTGTGAATATTATATTAAAACAAGGTGTTCACTTACATTTGACACCGACCGTACATATTTACATATGTACATACATGAACACGAATAAGCAAAATGAAGTACAAATATATTTAATTTAATAGTAAATTAGAAATCACTTGTCTCTTTCTTCTTCCTGCGTCCGAAGCTCTGGAAGTGGTTTGTGTAGTGTCGTCCATCTCCAAGTTCGAAGAGCTACTCAGAGTATCATTTTCATTCCAAGTGTAGCTATCTTTTAAAACCTTTGCAATATTATGCAAAACAAAACAACTTGCAATCACCATTGGCACTAAATCTGTTGCGACTCGAATTTTATATTGCAATATTGCAAAACGTTGTTTCAGTTGTCCAAAACACCGCTCGATTATGCACCTTTCTTTCATAAATATTCTATTATAATTGATTTCTGCTTCAGTTTGTGGGTTCCGA
>NW_023485497.1:0-1419 GCF_013731165.1 Rhagoletis pomonella | reverse complement strand
GAGTTGGGCGAACGTTCCAAAAGCTGCTATTCAATCGCTTGTTTTGTATGGAAAAAGGTTTCACATGCAAATGGATTTTAACAATTCAGAATTTTTGTGAGAAAAAATTAAAAATATTTGACATTTTCGAGACCAAATAATTTGAAAATAAATCAAATCAGCTGCTCTACTGATACTACCTGTTCAATGTACCTTGGTTGACAGTATTTAGATAGCTTCAACAAATGTACTCGTATGTGGATTTGATTAAAATGCCTCCGTTAGCAAAACAAGTATTCAAAATCATTGCGAATTCTTAATCACTTCAAACTCGCACTATATTATACTAAAATAGAGTGGACTATAAAACTGCATACCCCCAAGTGGGAAACTTTTATTTGTATCGTCCCAGTGGAGTTGGAATATCTGGTCGATCGCTTCACGGGGGCCTGTAGCAAAGTTATAGGCCTAGTTAATGAAGAATGAAGAAATTAAAAATTTACGCAAGAACTACAGGAAAACCTTCAACCAGGCTACTGCGTCTGGTAATGAGGGAAGTTGAGAGACCTACAAGCAAACTCTACATGAGTATAAGAAGCTCCTAAGAAGGTCGAAAAGACCACCAGTCTTTTGCAACGGAGTGGAGTCTGTCTCAGAGAGAGTCAGGCTCAGAAAGATACTCTCAGGTGTTGTCCAGAGAGCCCAAGGATGTTTGCAAAGATATGATGGTTCTTGGACTGAAACCGAGGAGGAAACCTGCCGCTTTAGCTTCTGTGTCTAGCTAGTTACCGCCTGTTAAAAAATATCAGAAACACGGTGAGCTAAAAACCATATGTCGTCGGCATAGTCAATGTGTTGCAGTGAAATGAAAATGGGCCACCCACACACATTCCCAATCACCAAAATGGCCGGAAGGGGTGCGAGTATGCAGCCTTGTCGAACTCCACTACGCACTTCGATAGCTTCCCGTAGTGAAGGATATTACGCCTAACTTTATCGTACCTAGATTTAGTAACTGCGGTGATTTTATAGGGCACCTGCCCAAAGGCATCCTCTACGAACACTATCGAAAGCCTTTTCAATATAGATAAATATCAGATGCAAATCAGCTCTGAATTCGGCGCAATGCTAGATAACTATCCTCACAGTGTTTATACATATAAATAGTCTGTGTAGGAGAATTCCTGTAAACTAAAAACAAAATCCTTACTTACTAATTCTTGTCTAATTCTTAATAAATCTTTATAAAGTAGTCATGTATTTTTTGTTTTTGTTTTTTGAGTTGTGTCATTATTCCAGAGGACCATCGGTATGTACACACATCCACGTAGAGTTAACAGTTCTTTGAATTTTATTTACGTAACCTTTAACACTTTGAATCGGGTTATCTAAAAAAAGAGTGAAGGGATTACCACTAATCCTATGTATAAAGCAGACTTT
>NW_023485496.1:0-1419 GCF_013731165.1 Rhagoletis pomonella | reverse complement strand
TATGAGAAGACGTAAATAATATTCGTCTTGAAATAATCGTCCCGCGAGACGAAAACAACATTTTCATTGTTCAGTAATAATTATAGAGCAATATTTAATTTTATTTCTTATAATCGTTATGGTTGCTGATTACTATAAATTTTTCACACCATTTTTATTACAACGCTTTTATCAACTTGTAATGTTGTGGGTCCAGAAACTTTCAATGTTGTGTGTCCGGACACCATAAAACCTTTGCATTGCAAAGTTCCTATGCACTGTGTACGCTACAGCGGAAATGTACGACACGCCACTTCTTTAAATCAGCGTTGGGCAGATAGAGTTTTTACTCTGCTCGCGCCTATACAAAATGTATAGAAAGCTTAAAAGCGCTTTGCCCGCGGGCAAGGCAGTGCCTATCAGCAGTGTTGCCGCGCCGTCCCAAGAAAATATATCACCGACCAAGCCAAAAATGTATCCAAATGTATCCAATTTTCTGTTTTTACGTATCCATCTCATAATTTGTAAGAAAACCAAACATTTTGAAGAAAAAGACATAATTTAACCCATGATACAAAAAAGAAGGTAGTTCCATTTAATGACATTCGTTGTTGTTGTTAACCATTTGACTTTTAATAAAATTATGACATTTCATCAAATTCATGCTACCTGATCACTAGAAAAAATATTTTTGAAAGCAGAAGATTTTATCTGTACATTCAAAGATGTGGAATATGATGGACTTTAAAATTATACCGCCTACATAATTTCGAAAATGGGGTTGATGACTAGGGTTCAGAACGCATGAGGAAAGTGATCAAAATTATACTTACATATCGTCATTTATACTACGTTCAAATTGGCCCCGTTTAACTTGTTAAATGAAAAAGAGCTTTTTGGAAAACACAATCGTCCACATTGAACATTTGGAGTTAACCTTGACGGTTGTTTGATTACCAATAACAATTCGAAACAAATATTCAAAATAAAGTCTTTGTGTTTCAATTTGTTTTGTGCGAATGTCTGCTTCTTGATATTAACGCATACGGATAACTTAGAGACTTCAAAATGTTTAGTTCGAATGCACTATTTATCTCTGCGTACGATGAGACCTCATGGGAAATAACTAATTACCGCCTGGGCCTCTTTTTAGACAGGCAGACATGCATACAATTATGATATTTTTTGATAATTTTTAATTTTTAATAATTTCCTGAATATAAATTTTTTGAACGTTGGCGTGTCAAATGAAAGCTTTGGGTCTTTCTGATTGGCCGGAGCAGAAAGCTTTCTGATACAACTCTGCGCTGAACTGGTTTTCAAACGAGTTAAAGATTTAACCGGTTAAATTATCCAACAACAATTGCATGAGATTTAAATAGTTTATGAACTCCTTTTGTTCATTTAACTGGTTCAAGCCCATTTAACATGTTTAGCTCG
>NW_023485495.1:0-1419 GCF_013731165.1 Rhagoletis pomonella | reverse complement strand
TGTGAATTGCCCGCATGAAGAACTGTACTGCTTGCTTTTGTTTTGGCCACAGTATAGACAGTAACCAACCTTTTTGGGTTGTTGTTGTAGTAGTCGTTGTTGTTGTAGTTATATTCACTCCTGAGGAAGGCACGGGGTTGTGTGCTGCTATTTAATGGCCTTCCTCAGACTTTTTCTTAGATTTCAGGGTTGTGTGCTGCATTATTATTAGATAAATAAATTTAAGCATTTGACAAATCGTGATTTTATAAACAGAAAATTATAAATGGTGTTGAAAAACCAAACAAACGCTCGTGCGAAAGCTCTATTTTTATGTGTTGTTAAAATTTATACATGGCGTATTGATGGATTGTGGATTTTATGTTACTTGAGAATTTAGACAACGTGCGAGCTGCCAGGTTCTGTTATCAATATAATTAACACAGGCTTTTCCGCGTGGTTGCCTTTCAATAAATAGAATAAGCAAATATTCGCAAATAAATTGGATTTATTTTATAACTGACAACTAACGTACGCTTTTTGTTCTTTTCTCCATTTTGATTTTGACTTTATTACCGCCAACAACTTTATGTGTATACATATTTACAAGCTGTCAAAATTTTACGTAGTCCCACGAGCTAGGTAAAAACTATGGCATTCGTATTCACAAGGAGAAATCTCAAAATTTTTGTTTGGTTTTTCCAAAGTTTCTCTTTTTTATCAGTTGGCAAAAGCCCTCAGTGGCAGCGCTCCGAGCGTTGAGATAGTAATTTCATGTCAATTAGTAGAAAAGTTCCATGTTGAAAAAACTTTTTTATCATAGCGAGAAAATATTACATTTCTGCTGTGCCAATTCGTAACTTTTTACTGCTGGAAATTTTTGACAGTTGCTCTGGTGCAAAAGAAGTTGAGCAATTAAAATACGAAATTATACAAAAAAGACTTGTCTTTACTGACTTTTATTCTTCTAGAACTAAAACCCATGCATTTAATAGACGCCTTAGTAATAAAATTAGAACAAAAAAATTCTTCATAACCGTCAGGCCGGGTTGAAAATTTTCATTCACCGTATAGTTAACAAAAATTTACAATCCGTAGTACTTTTCTATCAATTCGCAAATGATGTTTGCACAAAAAAGGTTATGAAATGCGTTTTATTTAAATCGTTTAGTAAATGAGTCATTTATGTATATCATTTTATGTGGAATTATTCAATAAATTTCGTTTTACACCATACTTTTTGAAACTATTTGGAGTTAATTATTTTTTGTTTCTTAAGAGCAACCCTGCGTGCTTGGAAGGCGTGTGTACCAATAATTTCATCCCTAGCATATTCATCCCCGAGGAAGGCAGTCGCCAAATTCACCGAAGGTTGTTTACTGGTTATATTGTGGTTTTGGCGACATATTTACATTTTCTATATGTTTATGCATCCTCCTG
>NW_023485494.1:0-1419 GCF_013731165.1 Rhagoletis pomonella | reverse complement strand
ACACATTAAAAAACGGCGCCAAGGGCTACCGCAAAGTGGCTCAAAATTGCCATTTTTTGTTCACAATTCACTGGAGCCTTCATTTTTCACTTAATTTGATTAGATTTTTTTTGTAAATTAAAGCTAATAAAAATTGCAAGAGACCAGTGGAGCGCACTTTTTGAATTTTTGTTTATTTGTTAGTGCAAAATGCAGAAAAGTGTATTAAGCAGCAGTTTTGAAAAAAATCTATTCCCTTGTCCCAGTTAATAAATGTTACATAATAAAAACTGGTTAAAAACAATTTTAGCGTTCCCAAACGCCTCCCCCCCCCCCCCCCCCAAAAAAAAAAATCACAAGAAAAATTTGAAATTTTATAAACAAAATTTTCACCAAAACTTTGCACTAAAAATTTTAATGCAAACAAGAAGAATATTAAAAAATCGGGCTCAACTGGTCTTTTGTAAATTTTAATAGCTTTCGTTAAGAAAACGTCATCAAATTTGTTTGAAAAATGAAGGCTCCAGTGAATTGTGAACACAAAATGCAATTTCGAACCACTGTGCAGCGTCTATTTGAATGTTTGCTCGAAAAGTTTGAAGCCATTTCATCCATCGTGTCGAAGCCTATATTAAAATAAAAGGACGATTTAAATCTTAGTCATTAATAGCGATGAAATATCCAAAATTCTTTTTGTTCTGTTATAATCCAAAATAATTCACATTATTGGCTTATAGGAATCGGAACTTAGTTCTACCTCATCAGTGCTGTGCATAGTTGACAGAAGAACAACACATTTATTTATCTTGGTCACATATGACACCAATGTTGCGTTTTCTTTAAATGCTAATGTACTTTTGCCAACTGGATCGGTTCGCTTACACGTCCGCTCTGTGAACATACACATGCTTGGATTCTTTTCTTAACTAACTCTTCTGCTAGTGACACTGTAGTAAAAAAAGTAAGTGCGCCTGGGCCACACTGTAGAAGTGAAACTTACGTTACTTATCCATCTATACATACACATATCTGATTTTGCTTAAGGTTATATATTTTCGCTTTTTTCTATCAATGTAGATCCCTACCTCTACCACTCTTTGTTTTAATAACATGCATGTTATTCTGTTTTTCAATTATCTTCATTTTTATCTTTATATCTATCGATAACAAAATAGATTATAACGTCCATCAAAATACCGAAAACAAAATCGATGACAAATTCGATACAAATTTCAATAGCAACATCGATAATACCATTGTAGCTAAATCGATTAGAAAATCGACAAAAATATCGATAAATATCGATAACAAAACCGATAAATATCGATAAAAAATCGATAAATATCGAAAACAAAATCGATAACTACCGATAACAAAATCGATAAATATCGACAACAAAATCGATAAATATCGATAACAAAATCGATAAATATCGATAAC
>NW_023485493.1:0-1419 GCF_013731165.1 Rhagoletis pomonella | reverse complement strand
GTATTGAGAGAATTGTATTTGATTAAATTTTACAATAAAGAATATATGGAATTGCGTTCTATAATTGGTGACCCCGCAAGAAACACAGAATGAGCGACGATGGTAATGACCGATTCGAAGACGCGGCTACTCCAGTTCATGTGGCACGGCTCGCCCTTAAGCCGCCACCGTTTTGGAAGCCAAATCCCCGGCTGTGGTTCGCGCAGGTTTAGGCGCAGTTTGTACGTGCAGGAATCTCCACCGACGAGACCAAGTACTACACTGTAGTGACAGAAATTGATTCAGCGGTGTTGGCACATGCTAGCGACATAATTACGTCACCGCCGGCTTCAGGGAAGTACGAGCTCCTGAAAGAGCGATTGATTACGGAGTTTGGGGAGTCAAAAGAGAAACGCTTGAAACGATTATTTGAAGGGTGCAGATTGGGAGACAAAAAAGCCACAACTTTGCTGCGAGAAATGAAAGACTTGGCTGATCAACACATTGACAAGGAAGTTTTGAAATCGCTTTGGTTACAACGTTTACCAACTAATATCCAGCAAATTTTAGCAACGTTCGATGGCAGCATCGAAGAATTGGCTTTGAAAGCTGACACTATAATGGAAATTTCTGCAACAAATGTTGATGTTAATGTGGTCAAGGTACCGGATGACGGCATGCAAGCTGCTATCTCCGACTTGACGAACAGGCTAGATCGCCTCACACGCAATAATCAACGCAACTTCGTCCGCAACGACCGGAGCTACAAGAATAACGTGTCTCATCCGCAACGACCTGTTAGTTCTCGGCAGGGCTCATCTACACCGAAACAGGACACTCTTTGTTGGTATCACCGTACGTTTGGCGACAGCGCAACCAGGTGCCGCTCGCCTTGTACTTATCGTCAACAATGCGCGGAAAACTAGTTAGCCCTCCGTTTAAAGCGGCCACAACGGAGGCTAACACCAGCTCGTGCCGCCCTTACGTGCGAGACAAAAGTACATCATTAAGATTTTTAATCGACACCGGCGTCGAAGTGTCTGTAATGCCCAAGCACAGTGGCGACGATACGCAGATTACTACTACGAAGTTAGTAGCTGCTAACAATACTTTTATCAACACCTATGGTAAGAAACGCATCACTTTAGACTTAGGTTTACAGCAAACATTCTCTTGGGTTTTTATTATTGCTGACGTAGCATATCCGATATTGGGTGCCGATTTTTTACAATATTACAATATATTGGTAGACGTAAAAAGCAAGGCAATCATACACCGTACAACGAATTCGCAGACCATCTGTCAGATAATGAAACTAACACGCAGCATTATCTCATTAAGAGAGACCGATGCATTTCAACGCATTTTAGCACGTTTTCCTGACCTCACCAGTGATGCGGCTCAGCCCAAGAAAACCCAAACGGCAGTACAACACTATAT
>NW_023485492.1:0-1419 GCF_013731165.1 Rhagoletis pomonella | reverse complement strand
CGTCCTGGAATGACGAAGAGTCAGGAGAGGCCGAGCTGTCACCGTCAGTGTTGCCAGAACTTTTTGGGCCGACCGGCTAGATTGGCAAAAAAAAAGCGGCTAAAAACGGCTAAAATGTTTTAGTGAAATTTCACATAGACTCTGGCAAAAAACGGCTAAAATGTTTTAGTGAAAATCCACATGCTTTATTTAAATAAATCGCAAGAAACGAAAGACTAGTTAACACCATTAATTTATATCGAGTGTATATTCCTCATCATCAAATGAATCACTCTTGTATATATCACCTGAATTCATTAATTTTAAGAGATCGTCATCTACAGTAAAATTATGGCAGCATTTTTCTTCACGTTTTAAACCGTATCTTATATATAAAATAGCGTTTAACGTTTTAACGCACATTGGATTTCTTTGCTTAGTTTTTATTATATTCATTGAACTAAATATTCGCTCTACTTCTGCATCACTTATAGGCAAAACAAGAAAACTAAAAACTAGGTTGCAAAGGTCAGCAAAAGGGTTTTCTTCTAGGGCATTTCGAAATTGATAAACTTCGGCCCAAAATTTTACAGTTGAGTCTAAATTACTCCAGGTATGTAACGTTAACCGTTGCCATTGCATCTCTATGGATGTTATTTTGTCGGCATTATATTTGCGTTTTTGTTGCGGTAGTTGAACAAATACTTTTGGTTTAATTAGGGCCGGTTGTTCAATGTCTGGTTATCACTACCACTACACTATCGACGATTTCGACATCATGCATGTAACATGTGATCGATAAAGCAGTAGTTGTGCTTAACCGGAGCTTCTACCTCCGATTTGTGCTAATCAGACATTGAACAACCGGCCCTTACTCTTAATGCATTTCCAACCGAAAAAAGTCATTTTTTTTAGTGTGGCAGTATTTGTAGGGAGGGGTTGGCGTAATTCCTTTATTAAAGTGATAATAAAATAGCGACCATTTTCTCGAATTATTTTCTCGGCTTCGTGGTCAGAAGCGTTTGAGCTTACTTTTGTTTTTAAATACTATTCAAAACTGTGATAAAACTGAGGAGATGGAGCAAGGTATGGTTCCAACGGGGAGCATATAGGATCAAATGTGTCCGCGCTAATAACCACTAGGGAGCATAGATGCGAAAGTAAAACATTGAGTTCATTAAAAATCTTCATTGGGTCTGCAATATTGCTTTCGAACAACTTGTTTACTTTTTGCACCTGAAAATTAGGCATATAGTAAAATCGGCTAAAAACGGCTAACTTTTTTTTACAAACCGGCTAACAAATCGGCTGCCGGCTAGATCGAATTTTCTCCGGCTAGTTGCTATCAAAACCGGCTAAATCTAGCCGGAAAACGGCTAAAATGGCAACGCTGGTCACCGTCACTGTAAGGAAGTCAGTGTGAAGTAGAGCGTGCAAGAG
>NW_023485491.1:0-1419 GCF_013731165.1 Rhagoletis pomonella | reverse complement strand
TGCCTCACGAAAGATAATCTTAGGTCTCATTAATTGGGAGAATACAGAATTTCTCGATATACTAGAGACTTTTAACAACCTAATTCCAAGCGTCATTACCTCAGCCATGAACAGCGTCCCGGATAGAAATGTCCCTGATAGGACTCATTCATCAATGCTTCACCAGCATGGTGGTGAGTTCAGAACTAGGTGGGTGTTATGTTTTGGAGTAGAGGCAACGGGGAGAGGTCTCTCTCCGCGGATGGCTAGTTGTGTGTATTAAGTGCTAACTCTCGTTAATTAATTCAATATCCGAGAGAAACTTTAGTATGGATCCTAGATCTACGGATTTCACTTCGCCTTTGGTTATCAGAGCAGTGATCGGACTTAAAAAAAATTTGTGTGGTAGAATCTGGAAAAAAATGTGGTAGATTTCAAAAAAATGTGGTAGATCACAGATTTTGGATCAAACATTGTACAAAAATTAACAAAATTCTACAAGGTTTCACCTAAATTGCAAACATTTTAATTAGAATCTAAAAAAAGTTAATTTTAGTATAATAAAGTGCAAGATTGAAGTTACTAAAAATTGCATTGAGTTTTTGGTAATTTGTTTCCTTGATGTAAAGCAGTTCCTTCCATATCATGATATTTTTCAAACATATTTTGAAAGATTTCTGCAACCTTGCGGAGTGCTGCCACCTTTTCTTTTTATCACATCACGATGTAACGAACAAATATGGCACGTTCTAGAAACCGATACTTGGGATTTGCCGATTTTGACAATTCTCAAGTTAAAGTAAACAACGCTAATACTATCACAAAAATCGCCGTTTTTTAATATTTTCGCTATAAATTCTCTTTATAAGTCATATATTTTGCAATTCAATACAATAAAACCACGTTTTCTGTCGAAAAATTGAATATTGAGAAAATTAACTATTTTACAGTTTATTTTATCCTCCAATTCTGCCTGTTGTTAGTGTTTAGTGTTGGACATTTTTTGCTCTTAAAATTAAGAAAATTATGTCCAGCAAAAATAAAACTACTCGAATGTTGTAGATTTCAGACCTTGTGTGGTAGATGCTCAGAAAAGTGGAAGATCTACCACAATGTGGTAGAAGTCCGATCACTGTATCAGATGTTTCACCAGGTGCCTTTTGCGTTTGGGCATCAGTGCAGGACATTCTTCTAAGATGTGCTGTGGAGTCTCGTTTTCCGTCCTGCAAAATCTGCATCGCTCATGCGAGTGAATTCTCAGTTTAGTCAGGTGATAGTTCAGCCTGCAGTGTCCTCTCAGGATTTCTGAAACAATTCTTAAGTTATTCTTTGATAAGCTCATACATTCCTTGAAGCGTTTTAGGTTATATGTTCTTAAAAGGGCTTAGGACTGCTCTAGACCTGGTAGATTATCGCAGTAGCGATTTCTCTGAGCCTTTT
>NW_023485490.1:0-1419 GCF_013731165.1 Rhagoletis pomonella | reverse complement strand
CATCACATTCAGGAAACTCCCTGAATGATGTTCTTTATACAGGCCCAGTACTCCGAAAGACTTGACGTCCATTATCCTCAAATGGCGTCTTTATAAATTCGTTTTCAATGGCGACATAAAGAAAATGTATCGCCAAATACTGGTCCATGAAGAAGATCAAAATTTCCAAAGGATTCTCTTTAGGAAAGCCCCTCACCTGCCAATCGAAGATTTTAGGTTAAAACCCGTCACTTTCGGGGTTAACTGCGCCCCATATCTGGCAATTCGCACGCTCCACCAGTTAGCTCACGATTGCCAAGAGATATACCTCCTCGCCAAGAACATCATACTACACGAAACCTATGTAGATGATGTACTCTCTGGCGGACACAATATACAGTCCACTCTCAACTCTATGACCCAAACTATCGAAGCTCTAAAATCAGCAGGTTTTCGACTGAAAACAGCTAATCACCCAAAAATCCTTGAATTAATCCCAGATAACGAAGTAACGCACTAACTGACTCCTCTTCCTACTCTTATGACCCCCTACCCGCCTCTAAGTAGAGCACAAAACGTCAAATACTGTCAGCGGTAGCGAAACTTTTCGACCGGCCGGATGGCTATCGCCAATAATGATACTGGTTAAAATTCTCCTCCAGCAACTCTGGTTAGAAGGAACTGACGAACACGTTAAACCCACAGCGATCCATAAGTGGAACACTTTTCGCGAGGACCTACAAGCCATAAGCAGCATCAACATACCCCGATGGGTACAATTCTCCCCAGACAAACGCATACAGCTGCACGGTTTCTCGGACGCCTCCGATAAAGCGTTCTGTGCTTGCGTTTATATTAGAGTGCAACACGAAGTGAACTCCTTCACAACCCATCTTTTTGTGGCAAAAACTAAAGTTGCACCCTTACAAACGGTAAGCCGGCCACGTTTAGAACTCTGCGGCGCCGTGTTGTTATCAAAACTTATCTGCCATACCCGATCCCAACTGAATCTGCCACCGCACGAATTGACACTCTGGTCAGACTCCTCGACTGTGTTAGCTTGGCTTGAAAAACCGCCACATACATGGAAAACCAACCGAATTACTCAAATTATCCAAAGCGTCAGCAACACCCCATGGTGCCACGTACCAAGTGATGCCAACCCAGCAGACTTAGGCACCCGTGGGTGCAAACCTCAAGATCTAGCTGAATGTAGCTTATGGTGGAATGGGGCAGAATGGCTCGCCAAATCATCTGCTGCATGGCCAAAACCAATCCCCTCTAATCTTGCTTCTTGATTTTCTGCACAAAACCTTGCTTCCCGCTGGAAAACAGTTAATGGTTCGCATGGTGCAGCAAGAGTATTATATTCCCAGACTCAAACAAAAACTGAAAAGGTGCCTCTTTCAGTGCAAGACTTGCACTATTTATAAGCAGCGA
>NW_023485489.1:0-1419 GCF_013731165.1 Rhagoletis pomonella | reverse complement strand
GTTACTCCGAGTATTTTGGGGTTATTCACCGTCGGAATTGGTGTGTCATCGACGTGAATCCCCAGCGGTAGCCTGACATCCTTCGTCCAGGTTGTTAACAGGGTCGCGGAGGATTTTGTAGGGGAGAGTGCTAGACACTTTGCAGTGAAGAAGCGAGAAAGTTCGGAGAGATACCCGTTTACTTTCGAACACAGGTCATCAATTCCATTCCCAGTTGCCAGTTCCCAGCTGAGGGAGCTTTGAAATGTAAAAGTTAAACAGTAGCGGGGAAAGGACACCACCCTGAGGTACCCCCTGTTTTATTTTTCGCTGCTTACTCGTTTTGTCTCTAAACATTACCGACGAATGTCGACCACTCAGATAATTTGCCGACCACCGTTTGAGCCTCTGTGGGAGAGATGAGGCCTCTATATCTTCTAGTAGCGTGGAATGGCAGACGGTGTCAAACGCCTTTGACAAGTCCAATGCTACTAGAATCGTTCTCTTACAGGGACGGTTTCGGTTAAGGCCACGAGTTATCTGAGTGTTTATAGCGTTAAGTGCTGTTGTTGTACTGCGCACTTTACGGAAACCATGCTGATGCTTCGCTGGGGTCAGGTGGTTTGTGAAGTACGGGAGTAGCAAGGCCTCGAGTGTCTTCGCTACCGGGGAAAGGAGTGTTATCGGACCTTAGGAATCTCCTTTGTTGGCAGGTTTCCCCGGTTTGAGCAGTGGGACCACTCTCCCCACCTTCCAGATGTCTGGGATGATGAGAGTGGCCATTGACAAGTTGAGGATCTCCGTTAGGTACGCTACCCCCGCGGGACCCAAATTTTTCAGCATCAGCATGCATATTCCGTCGGGACCCATGGCTTTGGAGGCTTTCGCCTTCCCGATGGCCACCTGAACTTCACTGCAAGTGAAAGCAAGGGGGGCACAAGTTGTTGGCAGTTTTGTGCAGCCTTCTGGTCACTCGACGCTTGGCTTTGTCCACCGGAGGATGCAGTATGAACTGCCGGCTAAAATAGCTCGCGCATCGCTCCGGGTCCGACGAGGCATGGTCGCCGAAGGAAATTTCGACTCTGTCGTCGTGCTTCGTCGGATTAGACAATGACCTCACGGTTGACCAAAGCTTGCTCACACCAGAGGTGTAATTACAGGTCTTCAGATGCTCCTCCCACTTCTTCCGCTTATGTACGTTTACTAGTTGCCGAATCTCCGCGTTGAGATCCCTGATACGGGGATCTCCGGGATAGGCCTGACGAAGGCTATCACGCTCATCGGCTAGAACAGCCGCTTCGGCAGGAAAGTTTGGATGTGGGTCCGATATACATCCTGCCGGTATGAAGCGAGCTGCAGCAGCAGTGACAGCCCTGCGGAACTTACGTTCACTGAGATGGACGTCGGTTGGTGTGGGGAGCGCTGTGAAGGTGTTTTCGG
>NW_023485488.1:0-1419 GCF_013731165.1 Rhagoletis pomonella | reverse complement strand
TTTGAGGCGGTGTTGCCTTTGGCGGAATTGTCTGGGTGTGCAGGAGCGTATGATGTCGCGAGTGACACGTGCCGCAATTGAAAGGGCTTGTGCATCTTGATACAGTATGTCCAGAACTCAGACAATTCAGGCGAGCATTGTTGCTCTTTAAAAACTCTATCCTTTCAGTTGGCGTTAGCTTTAGGAAATGGGAACAGCGGCGTAATTTGTGCTCATTTGTTTGGCAGATTTTACATGTGTACTTGGTTACAATTGTTTGAAACGCGCCAAGTCTTTTTGTGGGGGCTTCTGAGGGATGTCTGGTGTTTTGCGGCTTTGACGCTTTTACAGACTTTGTGCCCTTTATGCCTGACATGGTTTCCAAGGTTTCAAACCTATTCGATAGGAACTTGTCCATGTCTTCCCACTTTGGTAAATCTTTCTTGTGGTCTATGGTTTGTTCCCATAGAGCCAGCGTATAGTCGGGAAGTTTAGTTGAGCATAGATATACAATAATTGCATCCCAATTCGAGATGTCAATGTTGTGGCTCTTGAGGGCTGGTAAGCAATTATTTATATCGCGCTGCAACTTCTTCAGTGAGCTACCACACTCACTATCTATAGAAATTAGATTAAAAAGAATTTTTAGTTGCGTATTTATGAGGATACGCTTATTTTCATATCTCTCACACAGGTTATTCCAGGCCGCTTGAAAACCTTCATTGGTGAGTGGCCATTTTCTTACTATGTCTTTGGCTTCCCCTTGAGTCTTCTGATTAAGGTGAAATAGTTTCTCAACAGGGGTGAGTCGTTTGTTGAGGATGTATATGGCTGTGAACATGTCACGGAACGATGGCCATGACAGATAGTCGCCCTTGAACACATCTGTGTCACACGGAGGGAGGTGAATATTGTGTTCACGAACCGACTGATCTTGTACATCCTTCTCTGCGTTTACAAGCGTCTCAGACTGACTAGCCATTACCGACATGCATTTGACATAGCTGGAAAACGAGCCCTTATGTTTCCGTCTAATTGCTTTAATGTCATCTTTAGAAATTCCTTCCTTATTTATGATCGCGTCATAAGCTACTTTGGTCTTTTCCCACAAAGCCTTTAGTTCGTCTTGCTGTATTGCAAGGCCGTGGTTGTTTTGCTCTGCGGCTTGTGTGCTACTGTAATCTGATTCAAATTCGATTACAGATTCCGCCAAACGAATAAAGGTTTCCATTGCGGTAATTGATCTTCAGATTACTCTTTATGAATTAAAATTGGTTGTAGTTTTCGAAACAAGTATGTTCACTATAAGTAGGAATAGACTTTGTATATTCCAAACTATAACTTTTCATCGGGAGACCAAGGAGAAAGAACTGCAGCTACCAGGCCACATTATTTTCAGGTAAAACCATTGTAAACCAACACATATACATCAATTCAAAA
>NW_023485487.1:0-1419 GCF_013731165.1 Rhagoletis pomonella | reverse complement strand
AAAAATAAATCACCCCATCAAAAGGGAGTTCCCATTACGCAAAGGTCATAGAAGAATTTTGTTTCATATCTCTTTTCTTACGCCTGCAACACAAATATTTGTCGTGGATTTATAGTTTTGCAACGGAGCGTATGTATGTAGGTATGCAATTTGTGAGCAAAACAAAAAAAATATCATTGTACTTGTTTATTTTTGAATCCTAAATTCACGACTTTAAATCGATGTAAAAAGGAAATGGGAACCAACTTTTCCACATACTTTGGTATTTATTCATATTTTGACATCATTTAACGAATGCAATTGGTCTCATGCCCATAACTTTTGAGTGTTGCACTGTGTAATTAAAGCTGATGTCGGATAAAATTTTGTGGCTTCGCGTGACATTAATAACTTTGCCAACAAAGCGCCAGGCGCAAAAGGTATGCCACAATGAACGCCAAGAAAACAATTTTGTACTGCTTTTTACTCGTCAAAATGGCTGTGGATTTTCAGCTTTAAAACTATCAGCAATATAATTAAATTTTATGTTTCTGCATGAAAACTCGAATTTGGACGACTGATTGTCAATGCGCGCAAAAATATGGGAGCTGGCCACCTTTTCGCTTCGCGCTGCAGCTGCAACGATCTATGTGGCATGCTTTGTGCATTTTCACACAATTCACCTTATCTGTCAAACCGAATCTGTCACGCAAAGCGAGCAAGCGTTTTATCTGGCGTCAGCTTAAGGTCGGTCCACACAGAACTTTCGCATTGGCTTTGGCGTTGGCGTTGGTTTGACTGAACGCACGTTAAAATGTATGCTTGCTGCAATGAAGCTTGGCAGCGAATGCTTTGGCCACTAAATTAACATATTAACGACAGACAAATTAATATTTCATACCAATTATTGCGTGAAAAACGATATTTCTTGCCCTCATTTGATTAAAAAGGTAAAATATTTCACATAATTTTATATTTTTTTTCAACAGCTGACGACCGACGCACGCGAAAAGTTGAGAGTTCTTTTTGCTTTGTTTTGGCGTTAGCGTTGCCAAATTTTGGCGGTGTGGACGACTGCATTGAAATTCAACGCCAACGCAACGCCAAAGTTGTATGTGGACCGGCCTTTATTCTTTGTTTACTCAAATTTTCTCATATCTACATATACATACATATGTGAGGCATTCTTTTTCATATCGGACACCAAATTTAGTGTCACACTTTCGATTCGATTAAATTTTTTATGGGTTCTATATATGAAATAAGCTAACACGTATTCGAGGAAATTTTTTTTAAATTTTTTTTCTTCGGTGATATGTTTTGTCAAAGTTTGGATTTTTTGGTGATTCTGAGTAATCATGTAATTCTTCAAATCGTTATATGCCAAGTTCTGATCATCGTAGAGACTTGCAGGTATAATATTTGTATGGCAAGATTTTT